>NC_139982.1:9667196-9669696 GCF_963993115.1 Abramis brama
TTTATGAGTGTGAGTGTGTGTTTATGAGTGTGTGTGTGTGTGTGTGTGTGTTTATGAGTGTGTGTGTGTCTCTGGGTTTACACCTGTACCTGTAACATTGATCCTGTGCTGTGTGTGTTTGTGAGTGTGTGTGTGTGTGTGTGTGTGTGTGTGTGTGTGTTTATGAGTGTGTGTGTGTGTGTGTGTGTCTCTGGGTTTACACCTGTACCCGTAACATTGATCCTGCGCTGTGTGTTTATGAGTGTGTGTGTGTGTGTGTGTGTGTTTATGAGTGTGTGTGTGTGTGTGTGTGTCTCTGGGTTTTACACCTGTACCCGTAACATTGATCCTGCGCTGTGTGTTTATGAGTGTGTGTGAGTGTGTGTTTATGAGTGTGAGTGTGTGTCTATGAGTGTGTGTGTGTGTGTGTGTCTCTGGGTTTACACCTGTACCCGTAACATTGATCCTGCGCTGTGTGTTTATGAGTGTGTGTGTGTGTGTGTTTATGAGTATGTGTGTGTGTGTGTGTGTGTGTCTCTGGGTTTACACCTGTACCCGTAACATTGATCCTGCGCTGTGTGTTTATGAGTGTGTGTGTGTGTTTATGAGTGTGAGTGTGTGTCTATGAGTGTGTGTGTGTGTCTATGAGTGTGTGTGTGTGTGTGTGTCTCTGGGTTTACACCTGTACCCGTAACATTGATCCTGCGCTGTGTGTTTATGAGTGTGTGTGTGTGTGTGTGTGTGTGTGTCTCTGGGTTTACACCTGTACCCGTAACATTGATCCTGTGCTGTGTGTGTTTGTGAGTGTGTGTGTGTGTTTATTGAGTGTGTGTGTGTTTGTGAGTGTGTGTGTCTCTGGGTTTACACCTGTACCTGTAACATTGATCCTGCGCTGTGTGTTTATGAGTGTGTATGTGTGTGTGTGTGCGTGTGTTTGAGTGTGTGTGTGTGTGTCTGGGTTTACACCTGTACCTGTAACATTGATCCTGTGCTGTGCTGTGTGTTTGTGAGTGTGTGTTTATGAGTGTGTGTGTGTGTTTATGAGTGTGTGTGTGTGTTTATGAGTGTGTGTGTGTGTGTGTGTGTGTGTGTGTGTGTGTGGGTGTGTGTTTATGTGTGTGTGTGTGTGTGTGTGTGTGTGTTTATGAGTGTGTGTGTGTGTGTGTGTGTCTGGGTTTACACCTGTACCCGTAACATTGATCCTGCGCTGTGTGTTTATGAGTGTGAGTGTGTGTTTATGAGTGTGAGTGTGTGTTTATGAGTGTGTGTGTGTGTGTGTGTGTGTGTGTTTATGAGTGTGTGTGTGTGTGTGTGTGTCTCTGGGTTTACACCTGTACCTGTAACATTGATCCTGTGCTGTGTGTGTTTGTGAGTGTGTGTGTGTGTGTGTGTGTGTGTGTTTATGAGTGTGTGTGTGTGTGTGTGTGTCTCTGGGTTTACACCTGTACCCGTAACACTGATCCTGCGCTGTGTGTTTATGAGTGTGTGTGTGTGTGTTTATGAGTGTGTGTGTGTGTGTGTGTGTGTTTATGAGTGTGTGTGTGTGTGTGTGTGTGTCTCTGGGTTTACACCTGTACCTGTAACATTGATCCTGCGCTGTGTGTGTTTTTGAGTGTGTGTGTGTGTGTGTGTCTCTGGGTTTTACACCTGTACCCGTAACATTGATCCTGCGCTGTGTGTTTATGAGTGTGTGTGAGTGTGTGTTTATGAGTGTGAGTGTGTGTCTATGAGTGTGTGTGTGTGTGTGTGTCTCTGGGTTTACACCTGTACCCGTAACATTGATCCTGCGCTGTGTGTTTATGAGTGTGTGTGTGTGTGTGTGTGTGTGTGTTTATGAGTATGTGTGTGTGTGTGTCTCTGGGTTTACACCTGTACCCGTAACATTGATCCTGCGCTGTGTGTTTATGAGTGTGTGTGTGTGTGTGTGTTTATGAGTGTGAGTGTGTGTCTATGAGTGTGTGTGTGTGTCTATGAGTGTGTGTGTGTGTGTGTGTGTCTCTGGGTTTACACCTGTACCCGTAACATTGATCCTGCGCTGTGTGTTTATGAGTGTGTGTGTGTGTGTGTGTGTGTGTGTGTCTCTGGGTTTACACCTGTACCCGTAACATTGATCCTGTGCTGTGTGTGTTTGTGAGTGTGTGTGTGTGTTTATTGAGTGTGTGTGTGTTTGTGAGTGTGTGTGTCTCTGGGTTTACACCTGTACCTGTAACATTGATCCTGCGCTGTGTGTTTATGAGTGTGTATGTGTGTGTGTGTGCGTGTGTTTATGAGTGTGTGTGTGTGTGTGTGTGTGTGTGTGTGTGTCTGGGTTTACACCTGTACCTGTAACATTGATCCTGTGCTGTGTGTTTGTGAGTGTGTGTTTATGAGTGTGAGTGTGTGTTTATAAGTGTGTGTGTGTGTGTGTTTATGAGTGAGTGTGTGTGTGTGTGTGTGGGTGTGTGTTTATGTGTGTGTGTGTGTGTGTGTGTGTGTGTGTGTGTTTATGAGTGTGTGTGTGTGTGTGTGTGTGTGTGTGTGT
>NC_139982.1:9672196-9732196 GCF_963993115.1 Abramis brama
TCCTGTTAATTGTGCCATTTTCGAGAAAAAATTGGTGAATCACATGAATATATTTTTTCTAGATTTGTTTTCTTGCATGTGCAACACTTCTTCCTGACAATTATTTTTAAATATTTCTACCGCTGAGAAATAAGCATAACGTCGTATCTAAGCATCTCAGACCTCTCAGATTTTACTTTTTTTTTTTAAATGAGTGATTTAGTAGTTAGAAAAGGGTGTGTATGTATTTCATAATTTATTTATTTTTTTAAACAAATGCATTAGTGACTATCAGATTCCAAATGAATTGTCTGATTATTTTTTTCTTGCTGTCTTATTAATTTTGTGCCATTTTTTAAGAAAAATGGGTGAATCACATGATTTGTTTTCTTGCATGTAACAACACTTCTTCCTGCCAATGCATCACTTTAATATATTATGTTTTATATTTTTACGTCTGAGAAATAAGCATAACGTCCTACCTAAGCATCTTAGACCTCCCAGATTTCCCCGAGTTGTGTTATTTTCCCTGTATAAGAGGCGTGTTATCCTCCAGGCGGTCCTGAATAAAGCTAGGCCTGTGTGTGTGTGTGTGTGTGTGTGATGGGGTTATTCTGGTGGAGCAGGTGTAGTGCTGGAGAAGCTGATGAATGTTGTGTTGTGTGTGTGTGTGTATGTGTGTGTGTGTGTGTGTGTAGTGCTGGAGAAGCTGATGGATGTTGTGTGGAGTTTCTTCCTGACGCTCACAGATGCTTCTCTACATTCATGAGCTTCTATATTTACTCCCGCTATTTTCAGTTCATCAGTTCTAATGGAGGCGGCAGGAAACCCAGTGCCGTCACTGACACTCTCTATCCATCTGTCCATCCGTCCATCCGTCCGTCCGTCCATTCGTTCATCCCTGAAAGGTCTTTGATGTGCTTTCAGAACATTGCTTTAAAGGGGTGGTGTAACGCCCTTTTCACAAGATGTAAAATAAGTCTCTGATGTCCCCAGAGTGTGTGTGTGAAGTTTTAGCTCAAAATACCCCACAGATATTTGTATATAGCATGTTAAAGTTGTCACTTTCTGAGGGTGAGCAAAAACACACCGTTTTGTGTCTGTTCCTTTAAATGCAAATGAGCTGCTGCTCCCGGCACAGGGGGCGGAGCTTCAAGAGCTCGTGTCCTTTTACCTCACACACACATGCACTGAAAATTTCCAAAACTTTTAGCCTTTTATGTTCAAACCGGAGTCAGACAATGATGGAGAGACTCAAGAAGAAGTGACAACATGTAGAAGCAACAGGACATTTCTGAATGGATAGTTGATGAATTTATGAAGCTGATGTGTAGTTATCTTCTAGTCATTGATTAGCATATTCTGTCATGATCATCTATAAATCGCGTTCAGGGGGCGGGGTTTATGTAAATTCTAGGGTTGGTGATGTCACTAACCCGGGAGGAATGTGGTGTAGTCTCTACCAGCCGTTTGTTGTAGTCCTTAAAAAGCGATTTCTTTAATATCAAATATCTCCCTTTGCTTTGAACTTTGAGTGTTGTAACTTTGCAGATGTTGTTTATGCTCAAACAGCAACATTACACACTAACTAAAGTTAGAAAAGTGAAATCATAATCAACCACCCCTTTAAATGTTTGAGTCTCTGACCAGCCCGACACAGCAACCAATAGCGTGAGTTTGGGGGCGGGGTTATAAGTTTGCCTGACCAATGGCAGATGGTGGGAGTGTTCAGGGAAACCTGTTTTGAAAACATAATTATTTCTCTAGTTTTGTTTCTGTTCGTCACCGTTCTTTAAACCTAAAAGATCAAAACAAACATTCAAAACCCTGCTGTTTATTTTTACTTGCTTTATAAAAACAAAACAATTTATCTGTGATTGATTTCATTGTTCATTTTCATCGTTATTTCAACTAAATAAAAAAAAAGAAAAGAAAAAAGAATTAAAAAAAAGTAACTTTTTTAAAGTAAAAAAAAAACTTTAAAAAAAACTTTTAAAAAAACGTTTTAAAAAAAAAGTATAAAAAAAAATGTAACTTTAAAAAATCGTTTTTGATTTGTATTTGAAATAAAGCTGAAATATAAATATTAGATGGGAAAACATAAAAAAAAAAATCAGAAATGTTGCCTTTGCAACTAACTGAAATTAATATATATTTATTTTAAATGTTTACTAAAATTATTAAAACTAAACTGAAATAAATAAGGCTAAATAGAAATATATATTAAAACAAATAAATGACAAAATGACTAAGACTTAAAATGAAAAGGTCAAATCAATACTGTAATAGTATATATTAGCACAGAAGTAATTTTCACACTAAAGCTGTTTGCAGCCGTATATGAAGTAACGTCCGGTCCGAGAGCTCGTGCTCACTCACACCTGTGTGTGTTCAGCAGACGCTCAGTGTCGAACGGGAAGCGGAGGGCGTGAGGTGCGCACGGGACGAGTAACAAGCCCTACTGACGGATATCTGCACGCCATGGCCGCTGTGTGTTTGCAGTTTAACTGAGTTTTGATGGCTGTATGAGTGTGTGTGTGTGTGTGTGTGTGTGTGTGGCCTCTCACCAGGGTCGTGTCGTTCCTCTCAGATGTTCTGTGGTGAACCGGTGTTCAGTGTGACTGCTAAAGCCATTCAGATCTCCATCAAACCCTCGTGCATCATGTGACTCCGACTTACACACTCCAGTGCTTTAGCCATTATAGTGAAGCTGGGTAGCTCCGCCCACTGTCAAACATCATTGGTCCAGAATCTGCATAACTCAACATTAAACATGCTCTGATTGGCTGTGATTGTGCCGAGATGTGCAGCTCTTCCGAATCAGCCAAAGATGATATGAGAGGTTGTTTCGTTGAACAATATCAAAATTATAAATTGTTTTATTAAAAATATTTTTCATTATATGTGTGTTTTTGAAAGAAGTCTCTTGTGCGCGAGTTGTTTTAAAATAAATAATTAAAAATAAGCCATTACTCCAGTCTTCAGTGTCACATGATCCTTTAGGAATCATTCTAATATGATGATTTGATGCTCAAGAAACATTTATTATTATTATCAATGATGAAAACTGCTTCATATTCCACAGTTTTGTAAAAAAACAAAACTGATTCTTTGAAAAAACAAAAAAAAAAAAAAAAAAAAAACACATTTATTTATTTATTTATTTATTTATTTATTTATTTATTTATTTATAATAAATTTTTTTTATTTTATTTTTTTTTTTACCCCAAACGTTATATGGTAGTGTATCATGTTTTCCTCAAAACATTAAGCAGCATAAACTTGATAATAGTAATATATTTGAGATACTGTCTTCAGAATATTGAACAGTCTCTGCTCAGTTCTTCTAAAGCAGTGAGCGGGTAATACTGAGGACAGAGGTGTGTCCACAGGTGCAGGGGAAGGCCGAGGCGTTGGGCTGTGCGCCTCATGTCTGCGTGTCTTTAATCTTCGGTGCGCCTGTGGAGCTGTTATTGATACTGAGTGTCAGAGGAAATAGAATCTGAGGCTTTTAATGTGTGTTTCATGTCCCTTTTTGATGAATCTGTTTATCGGCTCTGTAATGAACACCAGGTATGGTTGGTTAGTCAAATTATTGAGCATTATTAACCTTGGATGAAATTCACAAAGCACGGAAAAAACTGATGTAACATGCAAGAAAATTACAGCTGGGGATAAAAGGTTCGATAATGATTACGGCCTCAATACCACCCGTGTGAGCGGCCAGCATGCATATATATGTGTGTGTGTGTGTGTGTGTGTGTGTGTTTAAGGCCTTTTACTGGCTTTTTAAAACGGGTCGGAGTGCTTGAATGTGAACTCAAGTGGTTTATGGATTCGCTTTTACTATTGTTCCAAGAGCAGAGATATTAAAGTTGCATGACGACTCTTTGCTCTGTCTCTCTTTAACAATGTCCGTGTTGGGATTAACGGCGCTCCCGCTCGGGTTCGCGGATACGGTTGCCGTGGGGACGGCGTGACCGTCGGCACAGTGAAAAATGACGCTGGGATTTAGCCGAGGCCACTTGGGGGTCGAAGCCGGAGTGTGTGAGGCAAGGGCATGGAGGGCATCGGGGGCAAGAGCAGCGGCGAGCGGCTGGTCAGCTGGAACCCTGTAATTACAAACCATACATTTCACTTTGGCCCGTGACAACATCTCCCCCAATCCCAAATGAAGATGGGGGTTATTAATGGTGTAAATTAAGGCTCCCTGCAGACTGACGGAAGCACCACACTCCTCGTTTTAACCCCAAATATATATATATATCTATGTTTCAGCTCACCTGCTGCTCCCTGGCCCCGCCCCTTTTGATGCTCCACGACCATATATGGTCATTAGAGCTGCCATTGGTCAGACAGACTGGCAGCTATGTGTCGTCTACGGTGATATCGTAATTATTATTTTAACGATGTATAAGCTGAGATGATCAAGCCTGATTTGAGGGTCCAGGCTTTCTCTGAGTGATTTCTGTGCCGTTAAAATGCCTCAGAAAGTCAGGATATACACAACCAGATTTCCCTGATTTACACACTTAACACTGTGAGTTACATTTTAGACACACTATTGTCTGTTTTTGCTTTATTTTGTTCAGTCGCTCACAGCAGAACTGTTTTGTGCCTCGGAGCGACACACAGCGGTGCTTTATTACTGAATGAAACCGCAAGTCAGTTTAATGAATGATTCAATGACTGAACAAATCAGGTGTTTAAACGAAGTGTTTGAGTGATCTCGGCTCATTAACAGGGATTGGCCGTTTAGATTTCTTGTAAATGCCACTGTGGATGCTGGGATTGGGCAAAGATGGATTTTGTTGATACTGATTTACTCATTTTGATATGCAATTGAGTTTATTGATTAAATGTAAGAATTAGACATGAGATGATGCATACTTCAAATATATATATCCTAATTTTTTTTTAAATCATTTTGGTAATTTTGTTGCAATAGCTTACACACAGAACAGAATCTGAGCCCAGAATCGTTGAACTAAATTTACAAAAAAAAAAAAAAAAAACACAAGTAAACGTTCAGTAATAAAATAAGAACAAATAAACAAATTGCAATCGATAGCACAAATAAATACAACAGAATAAAGAGACAAATGAAATAAATATGAATACGTTTTTCAGGCGAGTCAACAGTATTCCGGTTAGAAATCCTACAGAAAGTAAAGCAAGCACATGTACAATAACACTGGATAGTCTTCATTGTAAAAATTAAATGCAGAATAATGCTTACAATCAAAGGTACAAAAGCTATCCAGTCCAGAGTAGCGAGTGATTTCTCTTTGTGGTTCTGTGATGAACATGCCAGACGGCAGCAGGAATATTAGAGCGCTGTCACTTTAAGAGCGAATGCACAGATCCAATACACTGATACACAACATGCGGTTTCTCTCGCCTATTACGCTCCAAAACTGACCGTATGTGCCCGAATACTCGTCAAGACAGACATTTTGGTATCATTTTGTCTGTATTTGACCGTTTAAGTGAGTAGATTTGGCACTGGCGAGCTGTTTGAGAGCGGTATGTGCGCTCCTCTTGTAAAGCTCAGTGGTGTGAGTCTGAAACCTGCAGGAATGAGGGAAACTCTGCAATACTCACAACATTTCACAGTTTCACTCTCCTCTTTGTCTCTTTCCAAAACATTACAGTGAATATTACTAGAGTTTTATGATTTAAGAGTAACATTTTCTTTCAGTTACTGTTGTTGATTTGTATGATTTTACATAAATACATAATTGAAAGCATCAGTTAAAGGCATTGAGCATGCTATCACTCTGTTATTACTTCACATTGCTTAACTTCAAACATTTTAATTATTATTATTTATTTAGATACAATAATGTAATAATTTTCCTTTATTACATTAAATGTTCAAATGTATTTATTTATTTAAAAAGCATACGTATCAAATTTAACAAGACAAGGCAACTCTAGTCACTCTAAATGCATAAATAAATATTGCACACATATCTATAGTGTTATTTATTGAAATACATGGAACGTATTATATCACATTAATGCATTTTTTTCCTTTATTACATCAGTATTACTACAGTTGTTTGTTTGTTTGTTTGTTTATTTGTTTGTTACTGTGACCCTGGATCACGTCATCAGTCTCGAGTCGCACGGATATATCTGTGGCAATAGCCAACAATACATTGTATGGGTCAAAATTAGATTTTTCTTTTATGCCAAAAATCATGAGGATATTAAGTGAAGATCATGTTCCATGAAAAAAATATTTTGTAAATTTCCTACCGTAAATATATAAAACATGTATTTTTGTGAGTGAATGCAGCACAATCGCCAACATAAATGCACAACTTTAAAGGAGATTTTCTCAAAGTTTCGATTTTTTTGCACCCTCAGATTCCAGATTTTCAATAGTTGTATTTCAGCCAAATATTGTCCTATCCTAACAAACCACACATCAATGGAAAGCGTATTTATCCAGCTTTCATACGATGTATAAATCTTAATTTCAAAAACTTGACCCATGTGACTGGTTTCATGGTCCAGGGTCACATATAATGTTGCATTGTAAATAAAAATCTGGTACTACGCTGTAAAAAATGACAATGTTATGTCAGTTATTCCCTTTAAACGTGTCTAATAAAGCAGAAAGGGCATAACAGCAGTGTAGGGCAGATCTCAGAGTGATGACAGAGAAAATCAGCGAGATTCACGCGGGCGAATCCGAGCGTTAATCTGTCCGCTCCGTGTGTGTATCCTGGCGTGATTCCCATTCGCTCGCTGTGACGAGGAAGTGGCCTGGAGAAGAACTCAGCAAAACAATAAAACCATCAAGTGACCCGCAGGTCATCTCGGGAACATCCCGTCTTCACACGCTGACCCTCGGCGAGCTCGCCTGGGCAAACAGCACTGAGGCTCAGATGCAGTGGTCATCGAACTAACCATGATCTTAAAACAGCCGTCTCTTCTTCTTTTCACTGAAATGTCATGCTAATTCAGCTGCTCTCCGCCTCTTTGACGAACAAGCGGAGTCATTATGTCCAAATTAATGTCAAGCCCCTCTTATTTTCCATAAATAATACATGGCGGGTCGCTGTTGTCGTTAAACATGTTCTAATTTGTTCTCCATTACAAAAAACAACAGCGTTGATTAATTCACACCTCAAGCTGAACAAGCGCCACGATCTTCACAAGGTGACTGCGAGTCGCTCTTTTGATCAGCGCTAATGCGAGACTTTTTCATTAATAAGACGATGAAAGCGCACCGCTGAAGTGTCATGTCTTGGATTTGCTGGTGAATGTGTGTTTTGTTGGTCTACTGGCAGGGAAAGCGTTTCTTGTTTGTGTTTTGGTGTGTGTTTCCCGGGAAGGAAGGCCTTGTGCGGATACACACGCGCGTTCTCCATTACTCCTAATAAGGTGTCATAAAATTGAATTCCATGCTTGGTTTGTCAGAGAGGAGGTCTTATCCTACTCCAATTTTGAGTTTTAATGGGTAATACTCCTTAGCTCTCTCCTCACAATTAGGCCTCCTAGTTACCTTTTAATGAAAATCAGATTAAAACATAATCTAATTAAAGTTCATTTTAATCTGCGCTATCGTCCCGACTGTCTGTGGCTCAGAAACACGCCGGCACACTGTCAAACCCGCTTCGTTTGCATAGAAGAGGAAGGCCAGACTATCAGGCAAGGGTTTTTACATATGTGTGTGTGTGTTGGGAAACTCGTATGAAGTGCGTTTCTGATCCCTCTTTCATTCCAGGTCATATTCTGCTTCAAAATCACAAGAAAAAAAAAGATATTTCCATGAAGAAAACAAAGCCTATTTTTAATACCACTAATTTTTTTTTGCAATGCAATATTTGAGCACATTTCCACCCCCAAATACTGTAAAGCTTCCATATTTTTCTACTTTTAATTATTTTTTTCAAGGATAATTATTATTAAATTGTCATTACAGTAATGTATTTTTTTCTGTATTACAGTGCATATTACTAGTTTTATGATTTATTAAGAGTAGCTTATTTTAGTTACTGTTGATGTTGCATTTGATTTGCATGATTTTACATAAATACATAATTAAAAGCATCAATTAAAGGCATCGAACATGCTATCACTGTGTTATTACTTCACAATACTTAAAATATTTAATTATTATTATTTATTTAGTTACAGTAATGTATTAATTTTCCTTTACATTAAATGTTAAATTATTTATTTATTTTAAAGCATACAAATCAAATTTAACAAGGCAACTCACGGTAGCTGAAGTCATTAAATAAATAAATATTGCATCACATAATATTTATTGAAATACATGAAATATTATATCACATTAATGTAAAAAGTTTCCTTTATTGCATCAATATTAATACAATTGTTTGTTTGTTTATTTGTTTATTACTGTCACAAATAATGTCAACATGGAAAAATCCGGTACTACACTGTAAACAATTATTAATAAGTTATGACAACTTATGTTTTTATATTGCTTTAAGCAATTTTCATCATTTTCATTTTTTTAAAGTTATTCAAGATTCAACTCATTTTTTTAAAGTCAGTTAAATGTAATTTAAGTTGAAATGAATTAAACATCCAAGTTGATTTTACTTAAAAATTGAAGGAAAGCAACTTTTTTTTTTTTACAGTGTAATAATGGTCCTAAAATAGGTTTTGTTGTCTTTATGCAAAATATTGTTTCTTATGTTCCTTTTGATTTAGGGGCAAAATAGAAGCAAAAATAAAAATTCCAGGCTTTGTGAGGTTCGCCCTCCTTTCCCGTCTATAAAAAAAAAAAAAAAAAAAACCGTGCTAAAATCATTGGAAGTGCTGGTCGGATCAGTCCTTTGGAAAGAACGGGGCAGTGAACTTCAGTGGGAAAAGTGAAGGTAAAAAACTCGGACATGCGTGCAAGTGCCACTCACAATCAGTGACAGCTGTCAGCCTTCATCATGTCCACTGATACCCATGATTCCCAGCACTGGCGTGGTTCAGCGAGCGACGGAGTCATGCCTCTCTGTCTGAGCCGTGTTGGCCTGTCAGGTCTTTTCTGAGCCATGACAGTGTAATATGTTTTACAAGCCGAATGGCCAAGGGTTATTTCACAGTCAGAGAGAGCGGCAGGCCAGCCAGTACACCAGCGCGTGTAGTCCACCTGCTGGCTGAAAACACACTTACACACTTACGTTTGAGTCGCCGAGCGTCGAGGGAAAACCGCAAAGGCCAATTTAGCTCTGTCGTTGAGTCTGTTTTACAGTAATAGGAGATTACAAGAAAAGAGAGCAAATCTGTATGCGTTTTCAGCCCCTTTGCTGTAATTAAACCCAGGATTTAATGAGCAAATGTGGCCAACAGAAAGAGGAAGCGCCTGAGGATTATGGGTTAAAATAAGCCACTGAGCTCAAATGTCCTGCCGACAGGACAGCAGTTTCCTTCGCCCCGGTGTTGTGGGACATCGCAGATTTAGAGGTTTGACCTTTGTGTCCTTCGTATGATGGCAAAACACACCGTTCGCCCCATCTGATATTCCTTCTTTAACTTGATTATTAATGTCGGACTTGCAAACCTGAGCCATTGTTATGAACTTGAGGCTTTTTCTCGCAGTATCTATTCTGAGACACATGTACCTTTATGACTGGTGCCCACTCCGGGTAATAAAGTGCTGATGCCAGCTTAAGAGAAACTTTAAACACACTTGGTGTAATCAAAGGCACAATGCAAAACGGCAGGTCAGCAAAACCAGCCAAAACAATACCCCAAGTCCCCCCTAAATATAACCTTTTTCAGTGAAGCAAATGTTTTGTGTTTCTGCCTTCCCGTACGGAGTATATTTAGATCATTGTTTCTACCTTTTGGGTTTGACTGACCCATTTAGACTGGCGATTTTTGAAAATTAATTTGAGAAACTGATATGAGGAGTAATTTCTAAATGAGGCTAAAGTATCTCTGACGCTCTGTGATGGAGCCTCTTATCACTCTAGCTTTGAAGTGCTTTAGGATCATGGGTTTGGCAAAAAGAAATGCACATTATGGATTTTACATCTCCATTTACTCATTTATTCTTGCAAAAAATCTGCTTTCTTAATCAGTATACAAGTACAAGCAAAAAGATCCATTAATGTACTTAATGCACCAAAAATGCTCAAGATATTTCAAACTCTCTTCAGAGTTATGCATCTTTTGATTAAGTTTAGTTTTCCTGTTTTAAACGTAAATAAAAAATTGGCGAGGCTTATGCATAGAACAAAAGAATGACTTGCTAATAAAGTAAGAAAACCAAACTTAATTCAAGATATATTTTCTGATAATAAGTCATTGTTTCACAATTTTATTTTCAAGTAATGTATCTATTTAAAGATATTTAGATACTGGAAAAATACAGATTATTTTTTGCAGTGTAAATGTGCTTACGATAGACGTTCTGTCATTGGGGTGCCTCAAGGTCTTGTCCTGGGTCCGGTTTCATTTCATTATCATTACCAAAGCTATTGGAGTTTCTCTGCTTTGACTTAATCATTTTCATCACTTAAAAAGGGTCTTGATTGAGTATCTTAAAAAAGAGCCTTTGGCTTTCTGTCTGATGGAGAACGAATCCGAGATATGGGATTCCCGTCCACCCTCTGCTCGGGTTCATCCGCCGCAAATAACAGCAAGTTATCAGTCAAGTGACTTATCTCAATCATGTCATTTCTCTTCTCCCACAATCCCTCTTCCACCCACCCACGCCCTATCTGCAGGTTTCGAGACCGCCCGATCTTTCGCTCTTCACGGCGCCCATGTGATCTTAGCGTGCCGAAACCAAAGTCGTGCCAGTAAAGCAGCAAGACTGATCACGGAGGAATGGGTGAGTAAAAACACGACACACACACACACACACACGCACTCTTTACTACTGCATTGCGACGTCATCCCGTGTGACCTTTACATTTCATAAATCACGTTTTGTGCAGCTGGCATCTCTGGCTTCTCCTGAGTCACATGATTAGGTGGAGATGTGAGTCATTAGTGCTGTTTCTACATAGTCAGCGGCCTTCTAATGCATCCTAACTGAAGTCTATGTATGATATGAAATATGTGATCTGATTTGAATTGTTCTTCATTGGCAGCAACTCTTTCAAATAGTGCTGCTTGTTGGTGGTGGACACTAACCAAGTATTTTTTTACTTTGTTACTGTACTTAAGTACATTTTTCGAGTATCTGTACTTTATCAGAGTATTGTTATTGTGGGAAATGTTATTTTTCACCCAGTTTGTCGCAGAGCATTCTGGGAGTTCATTCTTGCCTTGGATTTCATGCGTTTCGGTTTCAAACCACAGGTCATAACCCAGTGTAAGTCTGCTCTGCCGCAGCGGATGCTATGGCAGACATTAGCGCCAACTACTGTCGTGGTGGAGCAACAATTTGCAGAAAATTTTGCTGAACAAGTTTAAGCTTAAGTTAGTAACATTAGTGCCCTGTTGTTAAAGGATTAGTTCACTTCAGAATTAAAATTTCCTGATAATTTACTCGCCCCCACGTCATCCAAGATGCTCATGTCTTTCTTTCTTCAGTGGAAAAGAAATTAAGGTTTTTGAGGAAAACACTCCAGGATTTTTCTCCATATAGTGTCTTCAATGGGGTCCAACGGGTCGAAGGTCCAGATGTGAGTTTCAATGCAGCTTCAAAGTCTCGACACGATCCAGCCGAGGAATAAGAGTCTTATCTAGACAAACCATCGCTCATTTTATAACAAAATAAACATTTATATACTTTTAACCACAAATGCTCATCTTGCACTAGCTGTGATGCGCCACACATCACGAAATCAGGTTGAAAGGTCATGCGTGTTCTGGTTTATAAATGTAGGATAGGGTGAAAAACTCCATCTCATTTTCTCCTCCAACTTCAAAATCGACATCGTTGTTTTACCTTTTATAAACCGTTTGAGTAAATCTTTGCACGTTCGCGTTGTAAACACTAGGTCTGTACTTCCGCTTATGTCACGCGTGACCTTTCGACATGACTTTTATTACTATGGAAATATAATAATAATTAAAAAAATGAAATTATACTCTAAATAAGAAACTAAAACTGCCAGCAAGTGGCGGTAAAGTCATTAAGTCATTCTTTGATTCACTGATACATTCATTCGATTTGTTCAAACGGCTGATTCATTCAGGAATTAAGTAAATGTTGAACCATTGTTTCACTCGATTGATTCGCTCAAAACGTGGATTCATTCAGAAATGAAACACGTCTGTGTTGCTCGAAGACACACAACACTGGTGCTCTGGCTTTATCGGTAATATTTGCATTAGAAAAAATTACACAAAACACAATATTAACTTCTTTTTCATTGAACTGTTGTAAATCAACATCACACTTGCACTCGTGCTATTCGGAACAAAAACAGCACTCGTGTAATATTGCTTAACTATATCATATGATATAAATATGAGCAAAAAACCCATACAGGGGCATTTTTGCTCTGATATCTTGAATTTTAGGGGCATTATAACTGCATTATACAGGCTTCATCACACAGTGTGCTTTTGCTCTGCTTCATGTTCCTCACCAGTCAACTATATGAGGTGTAAGATGAACTACGCAGGTCTTGGATGGGTGCGTTAAATGCATTAATAATTTTAACACATTATTTTCCCCCTATAACTAATCAATTGAATGCGTTAAATCGACAGCCTTAGTTAAAAGTGAATCACACTTTGGGCTTTATATCTAAAATTTCTTTAATTTAGGTTAAAAAAATGCTGTTCTTATAGAAGACATCTAAAAGCAAACTTAAAGTTCCTCTAGCTTTCAACTCTCTCTCTTTTATGGTGTAATTCTTAATGAATATTCCTCTGGTCTTGACGTGGCGGGGATTTTGCCCGTGGCTCTGCGCTCGCAGCCGATCTCTCTGATAGTCTCCATTATTAGCAGGAGGGGGGGCGCGAGGGCCTCTGATAATTAACTTTGATTATTGCACTAATATTGTGGCGCTCTTGACACTCCCCCAGATTTATGAGTGTGAGAAAATAAACAAATGAAATGTAGGTGCTGGAGCAGAAAGAATAAGCTATTACGAGGTGCCGTAATTACAGCCATCCTGAGACTTGGAATTAGTTGATTAATTACAGGATGCCAATGGATTACAGGGGAATCTAAAGTGTTTTAAAGCAGTGGCGATATCTGATTGAACAAAGCCCTCCTCTCGACGGCAGATAAGTCCTCAGGCCCGACAGCTTCAAATCTGTCGGCGTGTTTTAATAAATGTAGAGGCATTTTACAAGCACTCCACAATACGCCAGCGGAGAAATCGGCACAATCCTTTAATAATCAGAGTTATTAAAGAACATTTAAATATTAAGGCAAATTACCTGGCACAAAAAAAAGAGAAAAAAAAGCCAGACGGTCTGATTAATGTTTACCGACACCTTGCTGGGAGTTTTAATTTTTCATTCTCTAACAATTACTGCAAAAACATCTGAAATTAATTCTCCAAATACGAGCCCTCACGACTTTTCCCTGTGAGAAACGAGGAAAGTAATACCAGATGATGGCTTGATCAAGTTAAGATTTTCATATTCTGATTAAAAAATATTGAATTTGATTTGACTCCTAAATCGCAGGTGCTGCAGATGAGTAATGGAAGGCATGATATCGGAATAAATCTCATCGACGGGAAATGCATACTTACACCTCAGGAATGATATTAATAGATCCGGGGAAGGACAGGACAAGGAAATTAATCGTTAAAATGATGAATGTACTCGCCGTGTCTTCCCACGCTCTTACGGCGGGGTTATTTTGATAAAGATGTATGTTTTGGGATCTACAGAATGAAGGGTCATGGCATCTACTTCCCAGGTCACCTGGAACGCCACACAGGCTTCTGGAGCTTCAGTGAAGAAAACTACTGTTGAAAATCCAGAGTCAAATCCTGCCATACATCACATGCTGCACAATTAGGCTGTCAAAAAACCCACGAGTGAGTCTTGAGGCACGGGTCAAAAGCTACAGCGCTAAAGGATCAGAATATGGCTATTTTAGATACATCTGAAAACATTTTAAACTGATAGTTCACCCAAAAATGAAAATTAGCCCATGATTTACTCACCCTTGAGTCATCCTAGGTGTATATGACATTCTTCTTTCAGACGAATACAATCAGAGTTATATTAAAAAATGTCCTGGCTCTTCCAAGCTTTATAATGGCAGTGAATGGCCGTTTCTGTTTTGAAGTCCATAAAAGTGCATCTATCCATCATAAAAGTGCATCTATCCATCATAAAAGTGCATCTATCCATCATAAAAGTGCAACTATCCATCATAAAAGTGCATCTTTCCATCATAAAAGTGCATCTTTCCGTCATAAAAGTGCATCTATCCATCATAAAAGTGCAACTATCCATCATAAAAGTGCATCTATCCATCATAAAAGTGCATCTCTCATCATAAAAGTGCATCTTTCCATCATAAAAGTGCATCTTTCCATCATAAAAGTGCATCTATCTGTCATAAAAGTGCATCTGTCCATCATAAAAGTGCATCTGTCCATCATAAAAGTGCATCTTTCCATCATAAAAGTGCATCTGTCCATCATAAAAGTGCATCTGTCCGTCATAAAAGTGCATCTATCTGTCATAAAAGTGCATCTATCCATCATAAAAGTACATCTATCCATGATAAATCTATCCATCATAAAAGTGCATCTATCCATGATAAAAGCCCTTCTGAAGCGAAGAAATGCATTTGTGTAAGAAAAATATCCATATTTAATACTTTATAAAGTAAAATAACTAGCTTCCGGCCAAACGAACATACGGATTCCACTTATGCCTAAAGCGCAACTTGGCCAGAAGCTAGTTATTGCTAGTTAATATTTTTATTATTTTTGGGTGAACTATCCCTTTCAGAGGGATTTCATTAAAGCTACAGTGCTATAAAGGATCAGAATATGGCTATTTTAGATACATCTGAAAACATTTTAAACTGATAGTTCACCCAAAAATGAAAATTAGCCCATGATTTACTCACCCTCGAGCCATCCTAGGTGTATGTGACATTCTTCTTTCAGACGAACACAATCAGAGTTATATTAAAAAATGTCCTGGCTCTTCCAAGCTCTATAATGGCAGTCCATAAAGTCCATCAAAGTGCATCTATCATCATAAAAGTGCATCTGTCCATCATAAAAGTGCATCTTTCCATCTTAAAAGTGCATCTATCCATCATAAAAGTGCATCTTTCCATCATAAAAGTGCATCTATCATCATAAAAGTGCATCTATCCATGATAAAAGCCCTTCTGAAGCGAAGAAATGCATTTGTGTAAGAAAAATATCCATATTTAATACTTTATAAAGTAAAATAACTAGCTTCCGGCCAAACGAACATATGGATTTCACTTCCGCCTAAAGCGCAACTTGGCCAGAAGCTAGTTAGTGCTAGTTAATATTTTTATTATTTTTGGGTGAACTATCCCTTTCAGAGGGATTTCATTTAGTTTTTTAATCTCTTGCTGTAACTCAGTCCATCATTTAAATAAATAGACATCCATGCATTAAATATAATACTTTATATAAATGTTTGTAAATCTAGAATTCACTTGCGAATGCTATTTATTGCTATTAATTTATAATAGTCAATGCAAGTTTGTAGTCCTTTTGCTTTTTTTATTTACTGTTTCTGCAAGTGTTGTGACATCGTCCCCTTGTGAAGCGCAGCTCTGTCTGCTGATGTCATTTCCTGCGCTGAAACATTGCTGATTGTCCTGAGAGAAACAATGGTTTATTTATAGAGGGTTGTTCTGCAGATCTCTCCGTTCGTGTGAACAAGCTTACTAATCACACCGTAAATGCCTTCATCTTTCCATCCTCAGTAATCAGAGCAGCAAAAAAAGCGTGGAGTCACGCTGAATCAGCACACACACACACACACACTCGTCTGCTTTAACCCCGCGGCCGGGAACCCATCCATCTCCGCTTCCCAGATCCTCGGGCTTATGCTGAGGGTCATCCAAGCATTGCTTGAAGGTCGAAGCGAGCTGTGAGGTCGGGGGGGAAGCGAGGGCCACTGTTCTCAGGCCTCGTCACCTCTGATTGTGGAGCGCTGTTGATAAAGACACATCTGTCAGGAGGAAGCTAACTGAACTCAGTCCTGTACTTTCACATCTACATCTCTCTAAAATAATAAGCTTGTGTTTGTTCGTCAGCCAGTGTGAGTTTAGAATCTTACAACCGTGGACATTTAAGGAAGGGTGAGTGTTTATATTATGAGTGTGTTTTACAATAAGAAACACATTGGTGGTGTTTATGGGGTTGAGCGGGTGGGTTTTTATAGTGTGCGATGGGCCACAGTAAAGACACAACAGAATTAAAGCGCAGATGTGCACTGGAGCTCAGAAAACAGCCCTGCTGGGCCATGCAGTCCTGGACGTGTGCTTTCATTCATCAGGCGGCGTCTTCTGAAGCCAATTTTAGTTTATGTGAAAACTACATTTAGATTTAGACAATTACCTTAAGTCTAAAATAATGAGTGGTTCTTGTTGCATGGAACTTGTACGCACCACTTGTTTTTTTTCCTTTGCAATTTACAAAATATCTTTTGAATTTATCTTAAGTGCAGTTCTTGAAAAATGAAGATTTTGTCAGATATTTTCTTAAAAACATTTTTTTTTTTTCTTAAGAAGAAAATTACTTTGGTGTTCCACCTGATTATACGGCGGTTCTTGCCGAAGAGTTGCTGGTCCACTCGAAACACCTCGAAGGCCGTCTTTTTACAGTGCAGATTACCATAATGATCGCAATAAGCACACACAGTACTTTTGTCACGACTGGCTTGACTTGTGTCTATTTGCACTCTCTCTATAGTGAATTATCCTGTGATTGGGCGCTTTCAAACATTATGTGCTGAATGCTGCCTTATTTATAATTATGTCGTAATTCTAAAATTAAAGATGCCTATTTGACTCGTCACAATTCAGGAAGTCAAATTTGTCTTTAGAACAATCTTAAGAAATGTTTTGGGGATACAATTATTTTTTTTTTAACTTTGCTGAAGTTAGAAAAGAAGAAGAACATATCACTTTTCATTCTTAAAGGAGTAGTTCATTTTAAAATGAAAATTAGCCCATGATTTTCAAGCCATCCTAGGTGTTTATGACTTCCTTCTTTCAGACGAATACAATCAGAGTTATATTAATAAATGTCCTGGCTCTTGCAAGCTTAATAATGGCAGTGAACTGCAACCAACAGATTGAAGCTCAAAAAAGTGCATCTGTCCATCATAAACGAACTCCACAGGCTCTGGGGGGATAATAAAGGCCTTCTGAAGCAAAATTATGAGTTTGTTTTAGAAAAATATTCATATTTAACACGTTACAAAGTAAAATTCTAGCTTCCGGCCAAATAAAGATACGCAGTCTCTACTTACGCCTAAAGCACAACATGTGACGTCAAAAGTAGCGTAGCGCGTCATGGCGTAGCGTAAATATCAGCAGTGCGTCGCATTACTCGCAAAAGTTGCGCTTTATACTTTAGTCGAATCCGTATGTTCATTTGGCCGGAAGCTAGTTATTTTACTTTATAAAGTTTTAAACATTAATATTTTACACAAACTCATCGCTTCGCTTCAGAAGGCATTTATTAACCCCCCGGAGCTGTGTGCAGCACTTTTATGATGGATAGATGCACTTTTATGAGCTTCAATCTGTTGGTTGCAATTCACTGCCATTATAAAGCTTGGAAGAGCCAGGACATTTATTATTATAACTCTGATTGTGTTCGTCTGAAAGAAGAATGTCATATACACCTATGATGACTCGAGGGTGAGTAAATCATGGGCTAATTTTCATTTTAAAGTGAACTAATCCTTTAAGAATGTTTTTCTATCAGACCCCTAGTTAGTTTTATTGTTAGATTTTTTTTTCTTTTTACCTGTAAGACTTTTGTTCATCTTCAAAACACAAATGAAGATATTTTCATCTTAGGTTCATTCTCGTGTTACGCAGCACGTTTGAGCTTCAGCGAGAACCAATGAGGTTCATTCTCGTGAGTCTAGCAAGAGCTCCTGTTTATGGTCACTGAACAATGTTTATATGTGAATAAAAGCCTAAATTCAATTTCTTCATCATATAAAGTGATCTAGTCTCTTCAGAAAATTTGGACTAAACCTTTCAATTCATATGGATTCGTTTTATGATCACTTTATGAACTTTTTGAAGCGACAAATTGGTAGTTGTGTGGACTGTCAATGGAGGGACAGAATGCTAAAAATATTAATTAAAACATCTTCATTTGTGCTTAGAAGATGAATGAAAGACGTATGGGTTTGAAACAACATGAGGGTGAGTAAATTATGACTTTTTTCATATTTGGGTGAACTAACCCTTTAAAACATAGTGATTTTGCTTTAAATCGACATATCGATGGCTAATGATAAAAGTAATATTAGCATATAGTAGAGCACTTGACAATGTTGTGGCCATGCTTAATTTTCTTGATTGTCTATACAATTCTGCTGATCTTTGATTCATGACCTCGGGAGGGATGTTTAATAGAGCCCCTGGAGGGATTGTTTTCAGATCAAGGCCTGTCTAATGTCCAGCAGAATAACTTAAAAATTTTTTCCCATTTAAGAGCATTAGCCAGTAGCCACACTTTTTTTCTCCTTGTGTCAAAATGGTAATGAGGTACTTTGTAATCATGTTAATTGCCGACCTAGCTTCGTGTTAGCATGTGTTCATTGTTTCCGTGAAACAGTATTTACAATCAAGATGAAAATTAACACGCTGCGTGTGGGTTGAAGAAGCGTTGTGTTGTTAGGGTGAGCTCTGGAACCAATTAGGCCAGGCCCTCCTCTCCACTGAGGGTTGATGGGAGGAAAGCTCAACCTTGTAATGCCTAAAAAGCGAATTAACATTGTGGCGGATAGACAGGTCTTTGTAATTAGATAACTGACCGTGTTTAGACTTCATGGTCTTCAGGCGTCGTTCAGTAAATGCAGTCCACTCCTGTCATGTTGGGCTCTTTATTTAGCACTAGTACTGAATAAACCACAGAGTTGGGGGGTTACTAACTAAAGTAATTATTCTACTAACTTTACTACGTTTTTAAATCAAATGTTTTCCCTCATTTGTAGCATTTGTTTTAGTGAATCTGTTCACTCAGATGGTTCATGTAAATGACCCCTTTTCCCGGAAAAAAATTCAAAATATTGTAAGTATCAAATTATTTTGCTTAGTAGTTGCTGTTAAGCACTATGATTTAGATCTAGTTTTATAATTTAAGATGTTTTCTAGTGTTAGTGAGTAAATCTTGCTGTTTGAGCATGAAAAAGTTCTGCAAAGCTCCATTGTAGTCTTGAGTTTCTTCCGAGAATGAACACGTCACAATATTCCTCATTATAATAATTCATATGCAGAATAAAGGGGCGGGGCCTGGTTGAGTTAGTTAGTAGTGTGTTGAAACTGGTGGTTATGGTTAGGGGCGGGACATTTCCCAAACACACTCGAAGCACTTGACCAATCACAACACACTGCTCCAGCCAACCAATCAGAGCACAGTGTGCTTTTCAGAAGGAGGGGCTTCATAGAGACAGAAAGTAAACAGGGCGTTACTGACAGACTGGGAAGAGAGGAGCCGCAACAATGGAGAATATGAGGAAAATAATCAACATTCAAGCTGGAAAACCTGCTCTAGTAGAGCCTGAAACAACATCAAGAGTTATAATATGGCCTCTTTAAGCATTTTTATTGAACTTCTAAACTGTGATTGAATTGCTGTAGATTGACGAATAAAGTAGGCGGTCCTACTCGACTGCAGTAAATAATTATCTGTGTCTGGTGGCTGATCACTTAATGTTGAACTCATTAATGGTTGCTGTCACTCATGTTGTATGAAATTGCCAGCTATTATTGAAAATGAATGATGTACAGTCTTTGTTGCCCAGATCGTTATCGGTCAGAACATCCCCCTTTTAAAGTCGTTTTCATGAAATGAAAATGTACCCTTTATTTTTTCTGTTAGCATTATTGATTTTATTGTGAACGATCTATCCATGCATGTTTCGTTTGGTTTTCACCTCGTAGTTTTTATTTTTGAAGTGTCATAACTCGATCCTCCGGTGAAATGACAGACTTCTCTCTGGTGACACATGCCGTACTTCTCCAATCCTTTGGTCCGCTTAAACCCGCCCCTTTCTTATGATTGACAGCAGAGCTCGCATTCAGAACTGACTCCATCCAATCAACACCGACTGATGGAAATAAGCCCCGCCCAAAATGTTTTTCTTTTTCCGATAATGTACATCACAGTACAAAAGTAAAACATCTGTTGTGACTTCAGTTTCATCGCGATTTAAAAGGTTAATGTTGTCACACTACAGTAGATGAGATACTCACTTTTAATGCATTTACTGGGGAAAATCTATTAAAAAGCTTCAATGTAATTATAGTGAAGCTTATTCGATTTTCAAAAGTGTTGCTTGACTGTAGTTTAAGTAAAACTATAAGAAGCTTGGGAAACTACAAACACTGCCATAAACCATATATCTATATTTGAGACGCAAAAAAAAAAACAAAAAAACATAAATCCGTATTTAATCTGGTTTTTGGGTGAAGAGACAAGGAAAGTAAATATCATGGCTTTGAAGTGATTACAACCGAAAACAACATGGGGAAAACAGATGGACCAAAAATAGAGTATTTGTATCAGCAGAATTAGCTGCACAAAGACTGAGGCTAATTATGTTTACTTTGTGTTTCCAAGTTATTTGCGAGATCTTGTAGTTTAGTCTTTTAGTCTTTCGTTTAACCTTTGATGATGTAACGCGAGTCTCCTGATCTCAGATATTGAGCAGAATATAATTGAGGTCAAACTCATGCTCCTCGCTTAAGTGGAACGTGCAAAACAACAGCAGCTAATCCTCGGCAAGAGGAGGATCACCCAAGCGGGATCATGCACTCGTGTTTTTCTAAGCCTGTTTTTTCCTCGACCTGCTCGAGACGAGAGCGTGTTCGTTTCGGAGAGCCTGGGAGCGTGTGTATGTGAACGTCCATGTCATGTTGATGTGCGGGTTCGGGACGCTGGCCTTGATCACGGGTGAAGGCTGGCGGATTTAAAGAGGACCTGACGTGTCTGTAATGCTGACCGGGAGTATTGCTGGGCGCCCCGGGGCCGGAAGGGCACACTGCTCTCTCGAGAAGGGCTCCTTGAACCTGTTGTGTGTGCCAGTGCTTCTGCTTTTGGGAGAATACAGGAGATACGAATATGAAATATACTTTATTGTCCCTGATAGGGAAATTTGTAATGGGCATAGCCAGCATTTCGCCAAAACCTGATACATTAAAAAATTACACAAAATATTCATACACATCATACACACAAAAAACAAATAGACTTTACTAATTCATGTTCACTTTACTAATGAACCTGTTCTGTTTATAACGGAGAGTTCTGTCCAGATGGGAAGAGTTCATAAGAGCGGTGCTTAAAATCCTTTTATCCTCATTTAGTGTGCATTGCTCATACAGAGTCTGAATAGTCTTTCAGTCCAATCATTTTCATCGAAGTTCGAACAATATATATAGTATCTTTGATTTAGATTTTTCAGAAGGATCACCGTACCAAGTGGACAGACCATATCTAATCACACTTTCTAGTACAGGCTGATAAAAAAGGAACACAATTTTCCTATCAACTCCATAAAACCTATAGATATAGTATATACTGGCAGTCAGAAGTTTGAAATAATTATGAATTTTTTATGTTTTTTTTTTAAAGAAGTCTCTTCTGCTCACCGATACTGCATTTATTTGATCAAAAATACTGTAAAGACTATTAAATATTGTTACAGTTTAAAACAGATGTTTTCTGTGTGAATATATAGTAAAGTGTAATTTATTCCTGTGATCAAAGCTGAATTTTCAGCATCATTACTCCAGTCTTCAGTGTCACATGATCCTTCAGAAATCATTATCATATGATGATTTGAGGATCAAGAAACATTTATGATCATTATCAATGATGAAAACAGTTGTGCTGCTTCATTTTTTTGGTGGAAAACGCGATACATTTCCTTTAAAAGTTTGGGGTAAGATGGATTTAAATAAATAATACTTTTATTCAACAAGGACGCATTAAATTGATCAAAAGTGACTGTAAAGACATTTTTAATGTTGCAAACTCTAGTGAAGAATAAATATACCAAAGTGTATTTGAAATATGTTTATTTTATGGCAAGTATACTACAAATATGTTTACATATTTATGTACTTAATATAAATACCCTGCAACTCTAAATTGATATACTTAAAGTCTGCTAAATTGGAACAACTAATTTTGTACTTAATGTACTTTATCCAGAAATAGTGCTGAAGTTCACCTAAAGATAAACTTAAGTATATGTTATTATGCTAAAGTGGAACTATTGCAAGAATACTTTAGGTACAATTTAAGTTTCTTGCATTTACAGCATTCTTGAAATTATAGATCATACTATCCTTGGTGATATTAAACACATTTAGGCTTAATATAAAAAAAAGTACATTGTGCACACTATAGAGTCAGTGTGCACTAGAGTCAGTGTGCACTATAGAGTCAGTGTGCACTAGAGTCAGTGTGCACTATAGAGTCAGTGTGCACTAGAGTCAGTGTGCACTAGAGTCAGTGTGCACTAGAGTCAGTGTGCACTAGAGTCAGTGTGCACTATAGAGTCAGTGTGCACTATAGAGTCAGTGTGCACTAGTGTCAGTGTGCACTAGAGTCAGTGTGCACTATAGAGTCAGTGTGCACTAGAGTCAGTGTGCACTAGAGTCAGTGTGCACTATAGAGTCAGTGTGCACTAGAGAGTCAGTGTGCACTAGTGTCAGTGTGCACTAGAGTCAGTGTGCACTAGAGTCAGTGAATGCAGTGCTGTCGTCCTCTTCTAATGACTGCCAGTGGATGAAGGTTAAAGAGTTCACTGCTTTTTACCTTGCTTTATTAACTTGCTGCTAAACCCTTCATCTGTTAGGTGCCAATGGGATTAATTAAAAGAGTTAGGCAAATAATTACAATGAAAAGTTCATATTACTCAATTAAATGACGTGTCCTCTTTATTTAATTAGAAATACAACGTCGAATGGATCTAGAGCACTCAATCAAGACTGATTCAATGTCTCAATACACTTATCTTAAAGCTGCTGTTCAACCATGAAACATCGTCGCAAGTTTGATATAGTAGTTTATATATAGTATATATGTTAATTTTTTCTTTTTTTTTTACATATATTTGATGTATATATATGTATGTATGTATGTATGTATGTATATATATATGTACAGTATGTATGTACGTATGTGTGTATATATATATATATATATATATATATATATATATGTGTATATATATATATATATATATATATATATATATATATCAATCATGTATATATCATGTATATAAATCATGTATATATAATATATATAATGAATACTAGCATCAGAGCCAATAAGATCAAAAATTAAATAAAAAAGGCATCATTAATGAGGCCTTTAAGTATATTAAAGAAGTTCACTTTTAAAATGAAAATTCTGTCATCATATACTCACCCTCATGTTGTTTCAAACCTGTATGAATTTCTTTCTTCTGCTGAACAGAAAAGAAGATATTTAGAAGAATATCAGTAACCAGACAGTTTTTGGGTCCCATTGACTTCCATAGTATATTTTTTTCCTACCATGGAAGTCAATGGGACCCAGAAACTGTCTGGTTACTGATAATCTTCTAAATATCTTCTTTTCTGTTCAGCAGAAGAAAGAAATTCATACAGGTTTGAAACAACATGAGGGTGAGTATATGATGACAGAATTTTCATTTTAAAAGTGAACTTCTCCTTTAATGAAGTATTTTTACTCTCTATTAACAGATGCGTGCTTGTTCAGAACAGTGATTTACGGCACAACATATATAGAATAAAAAGACAGAGATTGATAGAGAAGACGCAGGTGAAAATGTAAGCCTCGGTCTCTGGCAGAGCAATCACCCAACAGCATGAACGCTTGTGTTTGTAATATACTCTGGGACTGAGCTTTACGGCTTCATTTGCTCAAGCCACTCGCATACATATTTAGCAGATTGTAAACATAGGGCCACAGGAATGAGTAAAAAGCTCAATACATCACCCATCTTACAAGATAATCCAGCTATCATTACAGTGGCGTGTAGCCGGGCTAGAAGATTTAAAGCAACTTGTATTTTCACAGACTCATGAATCAGCCAGATTAGGAGGAGGATTAATTTAAGAAGTGCTAGGCTCTGTTTGATGGAAAGAAGAGAATTAGAGAAACTAGTAATGGGCTTTTCTCTCTTTTTTATTGCTATCATTTAAAATGTTTTTTTTTTAGACTGTCATTTGTAGTGTGTTTATTAAGTGTGATTTAATTTAAAAAAGATTTATCAATGATTGTAATAATATTGTATACCATTTCATATTTTTAACCATTACATATATGTATATATACAGTGCTATGCATAAGTTTAGACACCCATGCTAAAGTTGACTAAAAAGAGGAATAAAAAATCATCTTTTGGAAATTGAACTTAATGCCTTAATTAAAAAAATTAGGAAAAATCCGACCTTTAAGGACACCAATTTTCTTTGTGAATGAATAATGTATCGTAAATAAACTATGCATAAACTATGGATACTATGCATCCTGATAAAGTTCCCTTGGCCTTTGGAATTAAAATAGCCCCACATCATCACATAGCCTTCACCATACCCAGAGATTGGCATGGTTTTATTTCAGTTAGCCTAATAGCTGGTTTGATTTGCATTGAGAGATGATCTTATGGAAAGTACTCCATGCCAATCTCTAGGTATGGTGAAGGCTATGTGATGATGTGGGGATATTTTAATTCCAAAGGCCAAGGGAACTTTATCAGGATGCATAGTATCCTGGATCCATGAAGTAACTGGCCTTTAAAAATAAAAATATTCCTGCCTCTATGGGAATTTAACATAGGGGTGTCCAGACTTATGCACCCTGTATTTTAAGGAAGAACATTTATTTATTTACGATACATTATTTATTCACAAAGAAAATTGGTGTCCTTAAAGGTCGTATTTTTCCTAATTTTTTAAATTAAGGCATTAAGTTCAATTTCCAAAAGATGATTTTTTTATTCCTCTTTTTAGTCAACTTTAGCATGGGTGTCTAAACTTATGCATAGCACTGTATATGTATACACAAACACACACACACACACACACACACACACACACACACACATACATTACATATAGTGTCCCTCCTATATATCTCCTATATTGAATATAAAATCAGTAAACCTAAAAACATAATTCACATAATTGTACATTCAACTGCTTTCATAACTGGAATTTAATTATGTCAGTGCTGTTACTGTTACTTAAAACCAAAACTATTAAAAATCTTTTTAATAAATCATTATTTAAAATAAAATAAAAACTAAATGTTGCCTTGGCAACTAACTGAAATAAAATAAGTTGAGGTAGAAGTACTAAAATTCTTATTACTTTATTCCCTAAGTGGGTTGAAATCCTCTTAAAAAAGTACAGTGGCATCACAATCCATTGTTGGTATCAGATGATATTTGAAACATGATACTTAATGGTTGTTCAAAGAATACTAAGGTAAAGAAATAATAATAATAATAATAATACATTTTATTTATGGGAGCCTTTCAAGGACACCTTACAAGTACACTAGAATACATTTGACACAAGTACAATACACAACATACATTTTTATGCAAGTACAATAAAACACACCAAACAGAATAAGATATTCTAAAAAGATTGCTTCTGAAAGACCATTCTGTTAAATGTATCTGTACTCTATATATTTCTCCAATAAAAATAAAAAAGACTAGAACTATTACGTACTATCACGACTAGACGCTTGAGATCCCATGTCAGTCAACCGCACTGAAGGTTGTACCATGGTACTCAAATACCATGATTTTGCCATCTATCTATAACACATGGTATTACCGTAGTACTGTTCATTTCACTCTTGGTTTTCCCTCTACAGTTACAAACTGCCACAGTTCTCTGATAGTCTTTGATATCGTTCAGCTCTGGGGCCTAAACTCCTACTAGCGTAATCCGGCTTTCCCTTTCCACTCACTCTCACATAAAACAATATTAGCCTTTCGTCCCCTGCAGACCTTGGACACAATAACCACTTTCGTTTGGAGGAAAACACACCCAAACACTCTTGACACCTCTGGGCCATCCAGTGCACCATGGGTATGCGGCCGGCTACAGGTCAGGGCAAACGGAAAGTTTGTTTCTTTTCTTCCTTCCTCTGATCCCTTTTTTTTTCTTCCTGCAACCTGGAGACAAAATGAGGGCTTAACCTGTAATGTTCTGTACAAGTCCCCTGGTGGCAGTTGAGCTTTTAGTGGGGGGAAATTACAGCGCTGCCAGGCTCTGCTACGCTCTGTGGACTGAGACCGAGTCTACTGCGGTTCGTCTGTATTACACGGCCATACACAGAGCCATGAGAGGGGAGTGCACTTATGAAAGCCTACTGGTCCGGCCAATTTGACAAGAAATCTCAGTGTAAATGCATGAGGAATGTGTTCCACATTTGGTCGAATTTTTGTTGGAGAGATCGTTTCTCTTTCAGACGTGAATAAGTTCTCACAGTAGTTCCGTGTGAAACTGTTTCTAACCTATCATTACAAGTCTTGACACTTGTAAATGAATGCTCCTCTGCTTTACAATTATGTATACGTGGTGGGAAACCTCGCCTCTAACCAGCCAAACCATGTGCCTTGCCCCTGATATAAAGCAGGCTAATTTGTCCTCACCCCTTGGCTCCGGTTCTGAAGAGCTACGCGGCCAATGGACGTGCGTCTGCTTGGCTCTCATTAATTTTTCCATGGCCTGTGATGGATAGTTTGTGTTTATTCTCTGCTGGAGTCCTGCACGCTGAAAATGACTCATTTTAAAGCATTACATATTCATACACTGGGCTAGCATAGTGCAGAGAAGTGAACTAATTGTTCATAGAAAGGTGGTTTTGATTAACATAGGTCGATTCACACACATCTCTCTGGAGGTGAGCACAGCTGCCAAGTCTTGCACCTGTTTTATCAACCTCAGTGCTAATGTGCTTAAAATGTTCCGCTGTTTTTAAAGACAGGTTTGTCACATGCAGTGTTTAGCAATTATTAGCATATTAGCAAAAATAAAAACTATTCCCTAGATCCCTAAGTGTGAGTCAGTATATCATGAACACTAGCAGAGGCCTTGATCCAAGCATTGGCACACTGACGACTCAATTAATTAACATGAATTTATCAACAAGTTTGATGTTGACACACCATATGTCTTGAGAGGCCTACAGGGATAGTTCGCTATGAACATTCGATCATCATTTACTCACCCTCATATTGTTCTAAACCTGTATGTGTTTATTTCTTCTACCTAACACAAAAGAAGAAATTGTAAAGAATGTTGGGGTCCCAAAAACAACCAAAAAATACAAGTCTGGAACGACATTAAGGTGTGTAAACTGTCCCTTGGAGACATGACATTTGACAGGTTTTGACATTTTCGGCAGGTGAATGTGGTGAAGTCAGTGGTCACTGATTTTTATGGTGCATTCTGGGAGGCAAAAGTTTTAATGTACATGATTTGAGACATGCCCAACTTTTACATGTAGCCTACAATAATAATAATAAAAAAAGTTTCTAATTAAGTGACCAAAAGTAATGTGAACCGTGTTGAAAAAAAAGCAGTTAATCGCATACTTTCCAGACATTTGCAGTCAAATAAGTTATGCTAGCATGACACGGGCACGCCACGAGGGCAGCAGGGCTAGCCGAAATAGCCTGGGAAACAATGTTTTAAATCATTAAGTTGTCTTTTAGTAGCTGCCATATTCAAGGCCCTGTCCAGATGCTGTTTTAAGATTGCTCTCTCTTAGTGTAGACAGACCTTTAAGAGGCTGAGGAGAAGCCGTAAAGTGGATAGATTGCCCTCGCAGCCTCTGTCTCTCTTTATTGGCTGCGGTAATTGACATATCCTTGTCATTTAGAATCATCCGCGCGTCGCTCGAAAGTTAATTGCTTCCCCCTCCGCATTTGCATGAGCCTCACCTCTGAAGGGCATAGCTGCCCATTAATATTGTGTCATGATGAATTATCACAAATAAAGCCCAACATATTGATTAATGATGGCTGCCGGCCGCTCCCCTTCTCCCCCCGTCTGAGGGAAAGAAAAAAAAACATTGAGGAAAGATTGGGCCAACTCTTCAGAGGAAGAGAGTGCAGTGATGAGGTTTGATTGATAGAGGAAGATGTTGGGGGTTTGGAGTCCGGAGCTTTTGGGATACTGGGGGTCATGGGATATGATGGATATCAATGTCTATTACACCATCCTATCAATCGTCTATTATGTCTGTAATTTATAAATTAAAGGTCCCATATTGTACACCTTTCTGAAGTTTTATTTAAGGTTTTGATGTCCTTAAGAATATATATTTGCGGTATAAGTACCAAAAACCATCTCAATATATATTTTACAGCTCCTTTCTTAGGAGCTTTGCCAAGAACAGGTCGATTTTGGCCTGTCTACTTAATATTCATGAGCCTCTCTTCTGATTGGCCTGTTGTTTTCTGAGTCACCCACCATTGGTGGGGATGGTGACTGAAGGCAGTGACTGAGTAGTTCTGACATCACACTTTATGCAGGCTGTGTGCATTTGTCTGTGGATCGACTGTTTTGAAACTTATATGGTAGTTTCATTGCCCCTAGACCTCTGCTATCATGAAAAAGCCAGGAAATTTCAGTTTTGACAATATGGGACCTTTAATATCTACATTTCCTATTCAGTTTCCTATATTGAGAGCATTTTCATGCATATCCTGAATTGTTTGTAGTAGAAAAGTGGTCATTTGTTGAATTCGAAAGACCTAAAGGATGTAGAAAACGTCCTCAGAAGTTCCCATAAAGATTCAGTGATGTTTAGATCCAGAAGTATAAATCCTGGTGTTCAAGAAGCCACTTAGGATTTCCTCTTATGAAGACATCTTATTTGAATTGGGAGCTGATTTCCTTAATAGTTCCTTATTAACTATTGCACCTTAAGATTCAATGAGTAGGCAATACCATCAACAAACTTTCATCTTCACATCCTCTTCCCAAACTAAATGTAGCCAGAAGTTGTGGGGCAAAAATATGGAAGCCCATTCAGGTTCAAGAATGTGCATGAATCAATGTGCTTTCCACAAGCTCAGAAAATCATAATTTGTTCTCTCCACTGGCGATGAATGGCCACTGTCACTGAACAACAGCTTCCCCTCACATCAATGCCACCCGGTCCCGTCAGTTTACACCCTGCAGCCGGGACTGAAGCAGATGTAAAAGAAGAGAGGGGCTGTAAAGATGGACCTCTGGAAGCGTGTGATAAGGTGCAGCCATAAATTGCCGAATTGGCCTCTCCTCCTGGTGCACAGTGTTGTCCTCGGAGGCCCAGGAAGGGAGTGGACAGGGAAGATGTACTGTCGCCGAGAGGAGTGGTCGAACCCATGTTCTGGTTTTAAAGGAAAGTGGACAATGCCATGCCCCTCAGTCTCCGCCAGTTTGGGATGCGGGACCAACTAAGGAAGCTGCTGCACCTTGACCCAGAAAGGGAGCATGTGTGACCACCGTACTTCACCATCATCTTGACCAATCTCCTCTACGGTTCTGGGAAATGCAGTGGTCGGGCAAGTGCAAAGATGCAATGGCTGCACCTTTTGGAAACTTAATTTTACCCATTTTATGTGCAGTCACATTCACTCTGTCTTTGCTCAACCCATTACAGCACATATTGAAAGCCTTTCTCTGACTGTGAAAGTGTTGATGGTGTTGATGAAACCTGTCAGAAAAGGGTTTGATTATGTTAAAGTCCCCCTTTAGTCAATCATTTTATCCCTTAAAACTCATCTTTGATCAGCAAAATGACATATTTAAACGTTGTTTCCTTGAAAAAAACTTAAAATATCTTGAATGTAACTCGACACCCTTGCCTTATTTAGTATACGCTGTTCTATGAATATGCAAATGAGCCCCGCCTCCACTCACTCACTCAGAGATCCACTGGTTGACGATCACACGTTGATCTGATTGGTTACAAGGTAGTTTGTGATGTCAGAAACACCAGCGATTTCAAAGCATGTTTTTGAGACTGTCTTTGGTTCACTGCAGTTTTAAGGAGAAAATACTCAGCAATGGTGTCGACTTATGAATTTGCACATGGTTTGTATTAAAGCATATTAAAAACACCACATAGACACATAAACAACATTAAAAGCTGGATTTTCAGCACAGGGGGACTTTAATGAAATCTTTTGACCATCCTGAAAAGACCTTTGAGAATAATGCTTTACTCTCAATTAATCAGGAGACATACTATAATTCAGATCATTCTCGCAGTGCATACTTGTATCATAAATTTTCATTGTAATATAGAAATTGCTGCTGCTTTTATGTTTTGTGTCAGTTTTAGACTTCAGCGAGCAGGTAACTGCTTCTCAGAGCAGAGAAACACTGACATTCTCCTTCAGAGAGAATACGTGTGACAACAAGGTGTTGTGTGTCTTATTTCTGCATATGCGTGTGTGTGGATGCCATGCCTGTGATGAATGCAGCTCATTATTCCGTTATAGCCTGCCGGACTTCAGCAGAAGTGGAGAAATGCAGACCTGTCCTTACAGTAAGTTGAGAGACGTGGAGTTCCTCTCATTAATGGCGTCCCACAAGGATCATAAAGCAACAGCTCAAAATGCAAAAAGAGTCTTGGGAGGAGGAGTATATTCTAATGAAGGAAACATCTCCAAAGTCGTTTCGGATATTGGTATGGGCCAGGCGGAGGAGAGGGCCAGGGGAATAGGCAACTCCCTCTCATTTACAAAACTAAAATATTCCAGGTTACTGGCGTAGGCCTCTCAAGTTCATTAAGCATGTAAAAGAGCTTCTAATTTTGCAGGAAAACAAAGCCAGCAGTTTTGGGAGGAATTTGTAAGTAATGATTATAAAGTCTAACCTTGTGACAGAAGAAGTCTCTGCAGTGGACAGGCATCAGCTACACAACCTGATTACACCACAAGGGGAAAAAAGAGACCCTTTCCCAAATGCACTTGATGTGCATCAGTTTGTCCCAGTTTGTCATTTTATTGTTCAAAAGAGTTATTTCAAGTGCCCCAGTGCACCCTTGTTGCGTGTTTGTTTGAAGCCTGAACTGGTGCGGACGTTATGCTGGTTTACTACCCAACAGTCCATGCAGCTTGTCATCTTGACCAGTCATAGCAAATAGTTCTGTGGCCAAGAAAAGCATTGTGAAGACTTGCCATTTGTGGTGTTTGTTAAAGTCCCCCTGTAGTCAATAGTTTTATCCATTAAAACCTCATCTTTGATCACCACAATGACATATTTAAATGTTTTTCCTTGAAAATAAATTCTTCATGCCTTAAAATATCTTGAATGTAACTCGACACCCTTGCATCATTTAGTATACACGGTTCTATGAATATGCAAATGAGCCCCGCCTCCACTCACTCACTCAGCTAAGAGATCCACTGGTTGACGATCACACGTTGATCTGATTGGTTACAAGGTAGTTTGTGACGTCAGAAACACCAGCGATTTCAAAGCGTGTTTTTGAGACTGTCTTTGGTTCAGTGCAGTTTTAAGCAGAAAATACTCAGCAATGGTGTCGCCTTATGAATTTACACATGGTTTGTCTTAAAGCAGATTAAAAACACCACATAGACATATAAACAACATTAAAAGCTGGATTTTCACCAATGGGGGACTTTAATGAAGTCCTCAATACTGTATGATCAGTCATTCATACAGTCATCAGTCAAAACAATCATTGTTGTGCCCAATTGTGAAACCTCAACCCAACTTGCTACTGCTCGACTGGACACTTTTGCATTTGCGTAGTATCACTCTGTAGGTCTGCACTGGTTTGCGTAATAAAGTGTGGATTTGTAGGACTGCAAGGGTTCAGGAAACATTATTCTGGGATGGGATGGGAATGTGCTGGCAAAAAGGAAGAAGTGACATTTTCCTGGTCAAAATTATGAACATTTTCATGCCTTTTCCTGCACCTTACATTTCGCTGTCTTTTTTTATGAAGTCATGGGGAATTTAAACCGTATGAGAGAAACTGACAGCATTCATGTTCAGGTGTCCTGTATAGGTAGAGTAATAACGTGTTCGGGGACGTGGGGACGTGGGGCATGCATTGTTTGCTTGTTGTGTTAGAGAATTGCTGTCTTTTTTAGTGTGTCCCTGTCCGTGGTGCTGAAGTATATAATTGTGAGAGTGATGCACTTTGGGAACCGAAACTCACTTCCAGAAATGCAGTTTTTTTTTGTTCTACAATGAGAGTTTTTTTTCCCAAATCTATATACTTTATTTCTCTGTGTCTTCCCTCCCTATATCCTCCTCCCAGCTGATCCCTCATCCCTCTTTCTCCAGAGCGGTTGGGAGAGGGCCCTAACCACCTCCTCATTCATCACTCAGCGTTTGAACCCTCTGCTTTTTGGGCAGAAAAAAGAGGTGCAGCACTTTTTCCCGTTCCTCCGTACTCCCGGCGCTCTTAACTGGTAGTCCACGCTGGATGCAGCCAGCGGAATTAATTGCACCCTGTTACTGGAGATCAGCAAGTTTGTGCGATACGCATGCTGTTCAGCCATATGGCTGCCCACTAGGTGAAGAGTTTGATTAATGTTTCAGAGCCCTCTTTTTTTGTAAGATTTTTTCCCTCTTCCTGCTAATATCTGATCCCTAACCATCACAAAGCCCCAGCTCTTTCTTTTTTTTTCAGCTCTTTTTGTTTATTCCTCTTTGACTCACGTTTGGCTTACGTATTGCACCTGCCACCTTATGTAATGAATAGCACAACTTTTTCATATTGCAATCCCATGCCTTTTTCTGCTTTTCTGTATGTTTTTATCTTCACTGTATGTAGAGTATACTTTGAAGGTCTTTGATACAGTTCGGTGCTCTCGATGAAAACAAAATCGTAAATGTTCACCATGGAATAAATAAAATTCGTCCTTTTTTTACACAGTATATGTTTTCCGTGGTCCTGTTATACACAGAATCAGATCTCGGTTTTTCCCATGTCACCTCTTTTGTGCCTCTTTGTTTCACCTTTATTGTTGTAACTATTCCGAAGCTTGTTTCTGATCCCTATACTATCTCTTTCACTAATCAAACTTGAATTGCACACTTTCTTTTCACAACACCCTGCATTTGAGGGCATTGTGAGGGCATGAGTTCATGAGAATAATGCGAGAGATGCATGTCCCAATGCCAACCTTTTAGGACAAACAAAAAAACATAGGATTGGGGATTTCAACTCTGTTTTAATCACACTAGTATTCTTTCAGTCTAGTCCTCTCATTCTGCTCCTGTCTCTCTATCTAGGCCTCTCTCATTAAGAGTGGCTGAATGTGGCCCAGTAGGGCCTTTGCGAGAATGGGAGTTTGGGACGGCCTGCCCTCATGTGGCCCACAATCTCCTGAAGCCTCTTTCCCGGCACACTAAATCTACCTGATTGTGTTGTGTACCCCAGCTCTGATGGGTGCCTTTCCAAGGTGGTGAAGTCTCCGAAGAGCCACTCTGAATTGCAAATGGTGGCCATAACTCAGGTGTAATGTAGATCTTAGCATGGATGGCCAGTCATTTCTCTCCATTTGGACCAGATGGGACATTCGCCCAATATCAACGAGAGAGGGGAGGTTTTTATTGTGTCTGAACATTGTCGGATATGTTTCTTTATATTGGAGAACGTGAAAGACAATATGGTGAAAGAAAGCGACAAAGAAGGGAAGAAAGAGAGTCGATGACAAGGGAAAAGGAAAAGTCACAAGAGTGTCAAACTTTCCAAATATACGGTCAAACCAAAAATGATTCAGACTTTGCTGAAGTGTTTTTTCTTTAATTGCTAATGCGACCTTTTTACACACACACTGAGCAAAACGAAGCATTGCTTGGTGATCGGTTGAGCTAAACTGGTATTATCTAGTTGTGTAGTTAAATTTAACAGCTGAAAGGTATACAACATATTTCATTTGTGAGACAGTCTAACAGAAGGACGGACAAAAACAGTCAAATATCACCTGATCTGATAACTCTGAGTTCTTGTCATATTTATAGCGAATGAACTAATAATGTGAGAAATGTTGACGGTGTCTGAATACATTTTGGTTTGACTGTATATGAACTTGGCCTTGACACTATGACATTAGGATGTTCGCTTGTTAAGAACAAGAGGAATTGGTGTTTATTTTTAGGGAATCACCCTTGAATCATTCACTAATGAAATGAACAAAGGAGGAGAGCATGGGGGCGGCGGCGGCTCCATGTGCTCTCAATAGTTTGCGGATGCAAATTTAAATCCCTCCTATTATTTTAATAATGTGCATTTTACTGCTTTGCATGGATCATTTATTTGCAAATCAGGTTATTTTTTAGCAGGGGGCTCAAGGGTAATTTCATGCTTTGAAGCATTTATACCTATAACTTAATGAGGAAAATGTGTGTTGTTTCCTGTAGTACGCACGAGAAATTGCTCTTCGAAGAAGGGTGTTTATTTTCCAATTGCTAGTCTTCATCTTTCCTGTTGTATAGTTTGATTGCGTTCATTCAATGTTTTTGAAATCAGACGTTTGTTGCGATTGTTCTCGTATCTGTTTTCCCAGACGCTCAGCCCTGGAGTCCAGTCCAGTTTGATTTGCTCTGCTTTATCATGACTCAGTTTGTCCTGAAATAGCAGGGAAGTGTTGATGAACTTTGGAGGGAAGCCTGAGACTCTGCAGACCATCTGTAATGCAGTTACAGGTTCGTGAGGAACGGATGATGACCGACGTCTCTCTTCGGCTCCTCCTGGACAACTCCTCTCCCGCCAAATCAAATTAGCCTGCATGAATTAAAGCAATAACACGATTTGTTTACAACGCATCGTTTATTTGCTGTCAAGCAGGGCTCCAGCGGCAGGCGGCAATTCTTTGACCTCTGACCTTGTCATGGTTCACAGGCTAAATTTATTACTTTGTTCTGTGAAGTTCATAATTACACGGGCACTGATGGCATTAAACACACGCAGTTTGAATGCACAAGAGTGCTTCGCTATGTGCTTTCATCACTGGCCTGCTTTTAAACCACATTATTATTCCAATTTATATTTAAAGAAAGAAGGCTGTGTGTAATTAAATCTTAATTTCTTGTTTTTACAAAATTGACTCCGACTTTGTGTGGCTCTTAAATCTTAAAGGGCAGTTTTACTAAAACTAAGACTTGTAAAACAAATATAAATCTCTCGATTGTTGATTTGTTATTTGTCTCGATTGGTATTAAATGTAAATAAATATTTGTTATTTATATAATAAATATATTTATATAATATATACAATTATCATAAGTACATTTAAAATGAATTTTAAGATATTTGCCTCCACTGAACATGCATGTAATTGTGCGAAACAAAAATATAAAATGCTTCCATCTGTTTTTTTGATCTTGAATTCAATTACCGTAGTGTCTGTTTCATAGGAAAATACATTATTTTAATACACATGTCATTTGAAGTGATGATCAAAGAGAATAAAAACACACAGAAGAAAAACCTCTGGTGCTTTTAAAAAATGTTTTCCGCCTGGATATTGAAATTATATATTAGATTGTTTTTAGAAAAATACACATTTTGAGAGTATAAAGGAAAATTACATCAACCTGATTTGGAACAATGCAATCATAAAGAGAACGGCATATAAAAAGAAGAAACTCATTATTTTTTGTCTCTGGGAGCTCTTATTTTGCTGATTTAACAGTCTGAAGTTTTGCACGGTGTGGTGACATTTACTCTGAACAGGCTTCATTTGGATCTAACACAGGCAATTGATACGTCCTTAAATCTCGGCCAGCGTATCAGAGAGCCACAAACCTGCAGAATTGCAAAACACACCTGGTGTAAATATGTAATTGGCGGGGTTTATTCCGAGCTCTCGCGTATATCGGGGAGCGATAGGTGTTGCATTAAGATCCGGTTGTTAGGATATCCGGGAACACGGCAGATTTGTTGGCAAATTTTGCACCGTGTGCAGATCTGAGGAAAATTGGGAGTAAATCTCTCAATATCTGCTGTGATAAAGACACATTATTTCAATGCACTTCACTTCCTGATGCAAATCCAATTCTTAGAGAGAGAGAGAGAGAGAGAGAGAGGGAGGGAGATCAGACAGGGCTGAGATGATGATGATGATGATGATGTGGGCGGGGTTAATTGATGATTAATTAATTAATTATTTAATTGAGGGACAATAATTGAGGGGGGTCCTTTTTTTGTGTATGATATTATATTGATCCATTTGAAATTAAATGAAATGAAACTGTAAAGCAAACAGAGCAAAACACTGTCACTCACAGGACACACACACACACACACACACACACACACACACACAGAGGTTTTGCTGTTCCTAAAATACTTAGCAACTGATCAGTAACTCATTTCTACGCACCAAAGTCATTTTAGCCACACTTCGCATGAAATAAAAGTGTATTTAGGACATGTATGTGTGAGTGATCGATGAGAAACCCTACAGCTTTTTATTTCACATTTTACCTCAAACTTTCTGCCCTCTTTCTTTTTCCACCCTGTACTTTCTCTTTTACTGTCTTTTCTCTGATTTATTTGTTTCTAATCACGTAATTTAAAGACAATATTTTGTCCAATGTCATTTTATTCATACACAGATTTTTTTGTACATTTGTATTATTTGTTATTTTATTGTTCTTAAAGCTAATAAGTTAGTTAGCAACACTGGTCAAACATTTGGGATCTGTAAGTTTTGTTTAATTTTTTATGAAAGAAGTCTCTTCTGCTCATCAAGGCTGCATTTATTTGATCAAAACAACAGTTAAGACTATAAAATATTACATAGTTTTCTTAATATATAGTAAAGTGTAATTTATTCCTGTGATCAATGATCACTCCCGTCTCTTAAAGTCCCCCTGTGGTGAAAATCAAGCTTTTAATGTTGTTTATGTGTCTATGTAGTGTTTTTAATATGCCAAATGTGTAAATTCATAAGTCGACACCATTGCTGAGTATTTTCTGCTTAAAACTGCAGTGAACCAAAGACAGTCTCAAAAACACGCTTTGAAATCGCTGGTGTTTCTGACGTCACAAACTACCTTGTAACCAATCAGATCAACGTGTGATCGTCAACCAGTGGATCTCTGAGCTGAGGGAGTGAGTGGAGGCGGGGCTCATTTTTTTTTCAAGGAAAAAACACTTAAATGTGTCATTTTGGTGATCAAAGATGAGTTTTAAGGGATGAAATGATTGACTACAGGGGACTTTTTTTTTTTCTTAGTGCGAAGAACATTTTAATAATTTAAAAAACTTTCCACTCTAAAATAACCGGTAACACTTTAGTATGGGGAACACATATTCACTATTAACTACGACTTTTGCCTTATTAAACTCTTAATTGCTAACTAATTAATAGTTGGTAAAAGGTAGTTGTTAAGTTTAGGTATTGGGTGGATTAAGGGATGTAGAATATGGTCATGCAGAATAAAGCATTAATATGTGCTTTATAAGCACTAATAAACAGCCAGTATCCTAGTTAAATGCATGCTAATAAGCAACTAGTTAATAGAGAATTGAACCCTAAACTAAAGTGTTACCAAAGAACCTTTAGTGGATGGAAAGACTCTGGATGTTAAAGGCTCTCAGTGGAAGCATCAGCGCCGATGAAGAGCCTCTATTTTCACGAGTGTGTCTCAGAAACATCCCGTTCTCGTCTGTTATCCCCGACTCTCTCCCATTGAGCTCACGTATATGCGCTCATTTCTCCCGTTTCTCAGCTGGAAAATGATTCCGTGTCCTTCCATATCCTCCTTCATATCTCCAACTGTTTGATTTGCAACTTGATTTCAGAAGAGAGAGAGAGAGAGAGGACCTGTAGATTACAGAGAGAGGGACCCAAAGCCCTGTCAGATACAGAAGAAATCAATTTAATATAGACTTAACTTGAGGAAATTGCATATTCTCTGGCGATGTGCTGAGCAGACACTTCGGATCGGCCCTGGAGAGGAGCCGCCTCTTTATTAATTGCTGCGTACGAATGAAAGGGTCTGCGCTCGCTCCGCTCTCTGTTGTCTGTGTTTCAGGAGAAACGGAGAAGTGTGAGTGTGTGAGTGTGTGTACGTGGAGTAATTAGGCACTTCCAGAGGGCCTGAAAGCAAGGCAGCCAGGTGGAGCAGAGATTGGAGGGTATTTATGAAGGAGTGTCATAATCGTGACAGGATGATGTATGGAGCAGCGACGCTGGCCATTTTTCTCTCCTCCTCTCCTTCTTTAAAAAATATATGATAAAATACAGTCTTAAAAGTTGATGACCAATTTTGTGTGGTCAGGTCACGGCAAGGTCACGGAAATTTCCCGCTGTTTCTCTTTCTTTGAGGAAGGAGGAGAGCGAGGGAGAGGGAAAAAAGACTTGCGCTCATCAAAGGCAAATAATAATGGAGCAGGAGAGATGAGGGTCTCAAAGTCACCCGTCTAATTGCTTTTAAAAGGTGCCCTTTTCAGATCAGGACTTCTGTGTATCGTTACGCACACACTCGCACACTCTTTTACGCTCCTTTTCTCCATTACCACAGTCAGCCTCACGTTTTACTGTTGTAACTTAATTTTGTTAGCTTGATGAAATGCAACGGTTTTTATATTTTTTGTTGTTTATTTATTTGTGCAGATTTTAATTGGCTGAGTTTTGTTCGTTTTGAGTCTTTTTCATTCAGTTAATCAGTAAAACAGGTTCACAAAATGATCCGATTCACAACTTAATCGTCTTTAAAAATGATTTCCCTATTAAGTTCTTTTCAATCTTCTTTATCATGGTGAATTCGCTATACAGTTCAGCCTCTTATGGCTTAATGCATTAAAGGGGTCCTATTATGCCATATGGAAAGTCTTGATTTTGTTTTTGGGGTGTACATGTTTTCATGCTTGTTAAAAAACTATTTTTTATCTATTATCTATTTTTTAAACTTATTTTTCACATAATTTACATTATTACAGCTCCTCTTTCCCCAGTCTGGTTGAATGCGTCGTTTTCGATGAAGCCCCTCCTTCTGAAATATGAAATGTGCTGTGATTGGTTAGCTGGCCCAGTGTGTTGTGATTGACAGCGCATGTTCAGGAAATGTCACGCCTCTTCATAACAGCAAGCTCTACTCAGATGTAAATATTAACGATGGCGTCAATTTCAAGCCGTTTCGAGCCCGATTCAGACCCTGACTATGTTAACGAATAAGAGGTTTGTGCTGAACAGATTTCAAGCACGGATTTTACAGGACGTTTCAGAGTGTATGTTTTTTTTTTTGGCTAATATTCTTAGATACGATGTTATCCACCATTTAATCATATTTGTCTGAAAGCTATGGTAATACAAACAGTGGGCTAATCGATCACGAAATCATGGATAATTTTCCTAAGGGGCGGCGAACAGTCTTACAAAAACTTACAAGAGCTTACAGAAGCTCCAGTAAACACTACATCAATACTGTAATGTTAGTTAGCAGACTAGCGGAGCCCTTCCTTTACATCATAGCTATCATAGCATAAAGCTTATAATTGGAACTGTTAATAGAAAACACAAGTACATTTAATAAGATATACTTACAAGTAGGGATGTTAACCGATGACCGTTTGACCGATGGTTGTCAGTAGTCGGTAAAAAAAAAAGAAGTGATCTCTAAATTAGACTATTATAGACAGTGGACTAAACGCTATTACAGTTAGCCATCTCATTCCAAGATCTTTTTGTGTGAAGCGAAAAAATACCTCACACACAATTTTTCATAACTCACCTGTTTGTACTTAATAAACCAATAAAAACATTTGGCGCGAGGTCACAGTGTTTGGGTTCACGCGCTCACAAGGTTTGCGAAAAGTAAAGGCTACGGGCTAAAACACTCGAGGTTAGAGCCAGGGCAGACGGCAGGATGAAGCGTGCAAAGAAAAGTAGTGTGTGGGACCATTTCACCAAAAAGAATGACACAGATGTAAGTTGCAACTTGTGTGATACAGTGCTTAAATACAGTAACGTTAGTAGCACATCATCTATCTGCATAAGATGGGCTTAGATTTGGAAATACATTACATCTACATTTCAGTGGTAACAGATAAGGTGATGATGATCATCATCTTTCTTTATTGTTGTTAGCACTACCTCAAACTAAAGCGGCGTCTCTTCGGAGCTGTCATTTTCTTAAATGAGCCGCGGCAATGTTTCAAATGAGCTTCTAACGCTAGACAAACGCCTTTATTTTCAACGCGATCACCTTGTACCCAAACCATTTCGAAACTAAGGAGCCATTTGTCCTCCGATTACATACAAGCTCCTCAGCGCCGCGTTTGCGGGACTCATGTTTCGCGCTGTAGGGGATTTAAAAAAAGTGACGTGAGTGGAAGGGCGGCGCAGGGTGTGTGAGTGGGAGGCAGAGAGATGCGAAAGAGTTGCGAAATTGCAGGTGCGGGCACGCGGCTCGAAATGGCTGTTATTTCAAATAGCGTAGCATATTTTAAACTAATCGGTTAACCGGTTTCAACCGGCTAATGAGGCTCGGTGGTCGGTCAAGAACATTTTTAGTTTTCGCCATCCCTACTTACAAGTTGTGATCCATAAACAACAGATTGTCCTGACAAAGTGGGAATGAATGGTTCCATCTTCTGGGAGAAGCTTTGGAGCGTATAGCCTGCATTGTACTCGCTTCTGGAAGCTGTTCTCCGTAAAATGTGCAGCGTAAGGACAAATGTTGAGGTTATAATGATCAGGAACGGTGTTCTTCAGCCTTTGGACAAACTATTCTGGGGTGTAAAAAACCACAACAACACTCTTCGTCTTCTCTACAGCAGCCCAACATGGCCTCGCCCACTTCGTCGCGTGTTTCTGGGGGCGGGGTTTATGTAAATGTTAGGGTTAGTGATGTCACCAACCCAGGAAGAAGCTCATTGTAGTCCCTACCAGCCGTTTGTTGTAGTCCTTAAATAGCAATTTCTGTAAAGGAAAATCTCCCTTTGCTTTGAACTTTGAGCGTTGTAACTTTGCAGATGTTGTTTATGCTCAAACAGCAACATTACACACTAACTAAAGTTAGAAAAGTGAAATCATAATCAACCACTCCTTTAAATATGCTTCATATTTTCGTAAATTAAGATTATTTCAATTACTCAAAATGGTTCTTCAATGGCACCGCTGTGAAAACCCCCGTTTGGACCCTTCTTTTTGAATTGCGTGTCCCGGATCCACATCATAGTCCCGTTCCTAGTCTAATGTTAATTACTTTGTGCCAGAAAGAATCTGCATCCTGTTCACATTAGAGTGAATGGCCACTTTATTAGCGGCACTTCCTCTACGGGCAGGAAATGGATGTGGTAACGGCCCATCCATTAGTTCAGATGATTTTACAGCACACACACTCCGTTTACCTTTGGCGATCTGATGAGAACGTGCAGTCAACAACAGAATAGCAAAGAGCTGTGCTGTCATAGATGAATGACCCAGAGTTCCCCCGTGTGCTTCAGACGCCGCTCTCCTGTGTGTGGAGTTTGTCAGAGCCGGCGCGTTGATGGCGATGCTGCTTCAAGTTTGGCCTGCAACGTTCTTCAGGTTTATCCCCTCCCCCTTTCCCCACAGTAAAGCTATTTCTCTCTCTCTTTTTTTTTGCTGTGTACAACACCAGTCAGTCAGTTAATGCATTAACTGATGTTAACAAAAAATACCTTATTGTAAAGTGTTACCAATAACATATGAAAGTATGGGAATTATGTAGTGACCAACAAATTAGCATTTTCTTTGTACTGCTATGCACTCTGGATATTCTCTGGGTAGCTTTCTAAAGCATCATGGGAACATTTTTATTATAATAATAATAATAACAATAACAATAATAATGATATATTACTAAAATTATGACACCATTATGCTGTACACTTTTTGACCCCTTTTTCTTCACTATCCAGTCCAGCTAATAATAAAAAATAATGGTAACGCTTTACAATAAAGTTCATTAGTTAACATTAGGTAACTACATTAGTTAGCATGAACTAATAATGAACTGCACTTATACAACATTTACTAATACTTTATTCAAATCTTGTTAACATTAATTAATGCACTGTGAACTAACATGAACAAACAAAGATAAAAAAACTAACGTTAACAAAGATGAACAAATACAGTAACAAATGTATTGCTCACGGTCAGTTCATGTTAGTTAATACACTAATGTTAACGAATTAACCTAATTGTAAAGTGTTCATTCATTCAAAATTATCATCATCATCATAATGGTAACACTTTACAATAAGGTGCGTTATTTAATGCATTAACTAACATTAATTAAGCTATTTATTTGTTGCAGTTTTTATTAATCTTTGTTGATGTTAGTTAAAAATAATAAATAACAATAATGATTATTATTATTACTAGTACTATAAGCAAATTATATATTTTCTACATAATATATCATTATATATTTTCTACATAAATTAATACACAGAAATAAACATTTATTTGAATGCAAACACATTTCAAGCATATACTTATTTATTATAATATAATATAAAGAGAATGTTTGCTGTTACGGCTTTTCTCCATAATAATATAATATTTTTGTCAGTTTTGTTCTTGTGAGAGATATATTATACAAATTTAAAGTGTAAAAAGCAGTAATATATTACAATAATTACAACAGTAATAAATGGCAAATAAAAATGTAGCTTTCTAATTGAAAAAACTAAAAAGCTAACCTAAAAAAAAGCTTTCAAGCTTTTCCCCTTAATTAATTAATGCTGCTGTTTCCAGCTGCATTATATAATAATAAATGATAATAATAACAATAAATGATAATAGTATAGTACTACAAGCAAAGTATATTTTTTATACAGAAATTAATACATTACAACAAAATATTTTTGACTGCAAATTTCAAGCATTAAGTAATATAAAATAATATATATTTTTAAAGGTTTTTTTTTATCCCAGGAGAGACAATGAAAGCAAATATAACCCATTCATTAAATCAAGGTTTAAAATGCATGTTTCTAATGCGAATAATCAGTAAAAGCTAAAGCCGGAGTGTTTCCAGCTGCAGTGTCTCTGTCACCTGCTCTGCTCTGCTCTGCTCTGTTTGCACACTCAGCGTTAAACACTGAAGTTCGCCTGAGAAAAGCTCATCTCTCCGCTCTTCACGTGCCCTTGAAGAGATGTGTGCAGTTGTTGGGCGTTCTCGTAAAATTCTTCAACAGTTTTGCCCATGTATGCTCTCTCTCTCTCCCTCTATTTCTGTCTTTTTTTCCTCTGAAACCCGGCCATCTGTCTAATTGTTCACCTCCGTTGCTTTAATGCTTTTACATGCCTTCTCCCTCCTCTTTCCAGGCAATAAACTTTATTTTCTTCACAAGACTTTAATCTGCACAGGAAAGCAGGCGTCCAGGTCGTGCGCTTCCTTCTGGACCTGCTCCAGTCTTTCTGTTCCTCCATGCCTTGTGCTGAAGTTTTATAAAGCGTTGTGCAGTTACTTAAGATAAGTTAAGCGATTTGAGTGATCTGAATACATAGTTTTATATAGAATATATAGTACTTTTTTTTTCTTTTTTTTTATTGAAACAAAGAACACAAAGTTATCATGAATGCTACAATCTCAGTACACAAAATATTTCCAACATCTTGATATACAATATCACACTTTCCTCAATGGTTTACGTACATAATTCATTTTTCCCAAAACTTGTTACATTTTTCAAATTTGAGCCTTAAAGGGGCATTCCACCCATAGGAACATTGTTTTTTATTGAAAGTGGGTCATATATGTAGTCGAAATGTAAAATAAATTTTGAATTTGGTGCCTTCGTGACCGAGGAAAGACAAAAAATAACTTCAGGACGCATTTGTATGAAAGACAACAACTCCCACAATGCACCACATTGCACAGCTCCGCAAGCCACTCCCACTAATCCAGAAAGCGAAATCACTCTTCCGTCTACAAGGCTAGCTACCACCAGAGCTTGAAATTCATTTCACACAAAATGTCTAGTTAGTTGGCGAACTCATTAGTGCATTACTCCTCGTTTGTATTTCTTTCGAAAAGGTGAATTATTGCATGGTAACGTTACCTGGATGTTCAGTCAGAACATATGCGGTGCGAAACTAGGATAGTTCTCAACACAAACGTCCGTGTCCTCGTCTGATTCAGAGACTTCGTCCAGGAGAAATTGTCATCGTTGAAATTCTTTGCCGCAGACGGACTCTATCTCTGTGTTCGTAGCGGTTCGTAGCTGCATAGTGAGATCACCGGCGCCACCAGTCCGCCCTAACTCGAGCCAGTCCGGGCTCCTCGTCCGCGGCAGGCAGGTCTTCTGCCTCGGCTGCTCTTCGCTATAATGCGGCTTGTAAAGGTAGCCACAAACACCTGATTCAAGCATCAGACTTCCGAAATCCTCTTCTTCTATATCATATTGAGTACTCTCCTCCGCTATTGTCATAACTTTACATCTGTCTCCACAGCGCCTGTTAGCTTAGCTTCAAACAAGATGGAGGATATTGCTTTCAATTTCAGAGAGTAAAGTCCCACCCACTGATCTGTGATAGGTCTGTAGCGTGAGCGGGTCCCGCCCCCTGGGAAAGATGAGGAACGAGTGTCTGTAGTCTCAACAGAAATCCCCCCCTCTTACACTTCCTCCTACAATGACGCAAAATGACGATTTTTGCGTCATTGTGGGAGGAAGTGTAAGAGGTAAATAACGGATTTCTCCCGTCTCAGGGGAAAATGAGAGAGTGTTGCACGACCATTCAACAGTATGACTGGGTTTCTAACAATGCAAAGCTTAATGCAAATGGGTGAAGTGTCCCTTTAATATAAATGTAAGCCTCTCCATACTGTATATTTAATTTACAATCCCTAGCCATTGATCCTTTGTTGGAGGGTCAACCTGCAACCATTTACGGGTTATTGCTTTCCTACTGCTTGCTAACAATATTTAAGACAAGTATTTATCCTTGTCTAAAACATTTTCTGGTATTTTACCTAAATATGATGTAGTGAACGAAAAATCAACCTCTACTCCCGCTATCTTTCCAATCTCTGCCACTATTCTTGCCAAAATAATTGTATTTTTTGGGCAGGCCCAGAAAATATGGTAATGATTAGCCATCGGGGTTTCACATTGCCTCCAACAAAAGCCTCGGCTCTGTGTGCCTGTGTGTAGTTCTGTTAATTTGGGAGTTATAAAAAATCTTACTAAATTCTACCATCCATATATAGTACATTTTAATATATAGTTATGTATCCAAATACATGTAAATACAGTGGATGTATTGTAAATCTATGTGTGTGTATACAAATAGTATCTCTACTTGTCTATCTGGTGACAATCTTAAGCACATTAGAAATGATGAAATGGTAAATTATATGTCATCCATAGGAAGAAAGATGAGTGATTCACTGGCGATGGTAATATCTCAGGCCATTGAAACCATCTACCTTTCATTTGCATGATTTGTTCAGCCCATACCCATATGAGTGTGTCTTTATAGTGCCTGATTACCATCATGCCATGTCACATGACTAAAGAATGGATCCATTCCATCCTTAATGAAAAAACATATTTGTCTCTATGACCGTTCACTCCGGGGACCCCCAATGCTGCCTCAAATTTAGTCCTTCCCGGTCTCTCCGGCTTTCTTCTCATCCAGTGTGTGATAAATCTGTGTGCGCTCCAGTGGGGCAACACCGGCTGAGGAATAACCCTCCAGAGCGCTTGTGCTGGCACTTTAAAAAATAAACCTGTTTGTTGCATCTCCATCATACATTTATCAAATCATTTCAGAGCAACGCTTCGGCTTCTGTCGGCTCCCGCCAAACCAATTTATCTCCTTCTAAACAGGGTCTGTAGCTAAACATGGAGCAGGTGTCGTCAGTCACCGAAGCATCCCAGAATTCCCCCACTTCCTGCTTTCTCAGTGTCCACATTATATCCTGCTTGTTTTTTTTTTTTTACAGCTTAGTAATGCTTTATAGCCTATAAACTACATATACAACAATTTGATGCAGCTCAAGGCTTTTTCCTCCCTAAAGTGGGGAGTCAGCTAAATTTGAACCATTTCCTTGTATCAGTACCTCAATTTTGTGATGCTCCAAGCAAAGTGTGCTGGGGAAATATTCATCTACCTGAAGAAAATGGTTTTGCGATACAAAAAAAAGTGTCATTTGATGATGCACTCTGGCTTTGCTAACTCGTCTTCATCTTCATCTGTTCTTTTTATGACATGTAGGTCCCCTAAATCCCAGAGATGAAACAACAATGCTCTGAAACTGATATCAGACATGATGAATGACGGAGTGGCAGCTGGAGAATGTTTTCTGTCACAAAACCTGAAACAGAAGGACAGATGACTCCGTTTTGTAACTTTTTACTGGATAAGTTGTATGCCATTTGCATCAGCAAACATAATTGCAAAAATAATGGACTTATATCACTGATAATTCATACAATTTGCGTGTTTATGTGAGCAGAAAAAAATCGCTAGCTTTGCGTAAGGTGTGTATTTTTATTTTCAAGGATTTTATTGTCATTCCAAAAACATGGTACATGATCTGGAACAAAATTAGTACTGAGGTCCGATTAAAACAATCTCAAGTAAATAAAAGATCAGCAACTCATAAATAAAAAAATACAAATACACAATTGTACCCACAAATACACACACTAAAACTTGACAAATTAGCAGCATAGCAATAAAAGTGCAACATAACTCAAGACAAAAAGTTCAGTTTGTCATACATTAAAATAACTTAATAGTTAAAATAATTAAAAAATGATTAAAAATACTTTTGTTGAGTCACTTAGTTATTCCATTTGAAAAATAAGAGGGCTTGATGACTTAAGTCAGATAGGAAAAGTTAGGGTTGGATCAAGTATTTTAATATAATGAAGGGCTACAAAGACTTTTGGAATAAGAAACACCAAATAAATACAGCACAGTAAGGCCAGAAACGTGCAATATGAAAGTAAATAGGGTCATATTTGACTTCGTGTTGACTTTACAGCATTATCGGTGTATTATTCCTAGTACACGTCGAGTTACGGAGACCTTACTAACAGCTTGATTAAGCTGCGCTGTAGTGGAAGGTGACTGTGGGCTGTGCGGTTTGACAAGGTCCCCGTCAAGCACAGTTCCACATTGATGAATGGTGTTTGGGGATGTGGGGTAATTTTTCCATGACAGGGTGTGGCTCTGGGCGACGTTACTGTTGATTGCTTGTGCTCTGCACAGACTGTGCAGAGGGTGGACAATACAGAATTGCAGAGTGTTGGTTAAGACTCTTGGCTGGTTATGCAAATGTTGCAGACTCGCTATCGGGTGGGGGTGACCACCTGGACAATTACTAACTGGACAATTAGTAAGAACCCTTGTTGTGCCCTTTAGCAGCGCACTTAACCCCAGGTTGCTCCCGGGGGACTGTAGCTACAATTAGTGTACTGTAAGTATCTTCGGATACATCTGCTAATGGATAACAGTGGCCTGTATTTTTTTTTTTTGTCTGTGAGTGAAAGAGAAAGTGAGTTGAGGGAAGTGCTGGATCATGGCCCTGTGTATCCAGAGGCCTCCCAAACGGATTCCCTTTCCTTACCACAATTAAAGGGATACTCCACCCGATAATTAATGTTCTCTCATCATCTACTAACCCTCATGCCGTCCTATATGTATATGACTTTATTCTATGGAACAGATAATATTAATAAATGGAAAAATAATCCATCTTTTTGAGTCCATATAATGCAAGTGGATGAAAATTTCATGGGCAAAGCAGATTTATTGTCAATAGTGTAGCATGAAGCCCCAGCTACTCAGAGGTCACTTCCAAACCAAGCAGCTTTGTTTTGGTAAACCTGGTGAATTTGTGTGTCAAAAATTCAACAAGCTTGATTGCGATGTGAAAGTCGTGTGGGGAAAGTTTTGGCCTCAAATGCCATCACCTGAAATTTAAGATCTTGTTGGCTCTTTTGAGATGATTTCGTCGGTGGAACTTCGCTGTACAAAGGTAACTGTGCTTGGAAAGACAGATGAAAGCTGTTACTTGACTACACAAAAACCTGCTGTCAGTGTTGTACATAGTACTTAAGACTGGCCATGAGTTTGAGTCCAAGAGCGTATTGTAATGGTCTTGGTCGTGTCATATACTCGGAAGCATTTGGATTTGTTCTCAAAGGCACAAACACTGAAAATATGTTTGTCTATGCAGACTGTGCTATCATTTAAACTAGAGATGTTCCGATACCCTTTTTCCCTTCCCGATACCGATTCCGATACCTGGACTCAGGGTATCGGCCGATACCGAGTACTAATCCGATACCTGGGTGTGTATCTATACAGCTGCAATTCATACTAGCCCTGTATGAATTGATAGAATTATTTTATAAAAGGTATTTTAGTTTTACAATATAACTGTATAAAAAAGTGCAACAAATAAATCTAGGAATCTAAAAAATTATATATGAATAATAGGGTTGTAACGGTCCACAAAATTCACGGTTCGGTTCAATACGATACACTGGTGTCACGGTTCGGTACGTTTTCAATACAGCAAAAAGAAAGAAATGGCAGAGAAATTTCCTTGATTTACATTTTTTATTTATTCATTTTTTATTAAAACTAACATCATAAAGTATGATCATTTTTTACTTTGAGCAATGATGGAGCTATACTTGACATATAAAAAAAACAGCTCCTTATAAAAAAATGAAATGTAATATTGTAGTAACGTTAGTTATAAACAAAGGTTTATTTTATTTCAGATTAACATTTGAGGGCAGCAATTTTATTCATAATGTCAAAATAAAACCAACGTAACGTTACTTGAAAGCACAATGTCCCTGGTTTCCACGTCAGCGCTGTTTGATCCGTTAATAACGGAGAATGTGAATGCTTCTCACTAGATCTCGCAGCGATGTTATTAAGTTACTTAAGTGGCGAATTCAAATGCTTTCTTTACTGGATCTCTTAGTGCTGTGTAGTAACAGTGTAGCTTCATCACGATCGGCTCGCGCTGCATTTTTCCAAACTGTTTAATGGTCCGTGAAGCACAAAATAACGAGTAGCGCAGTTTTGTTCCGTTTTCATTACGTTTGCCATTTGATGTTGGGCGCCAGCGTCTCTTACATTATGCGCTTGCCGCGCGCCTACATTTGAAAATTTGCGTTTTCACTTCTTCTTCGCTGCTCTAAACAGTGGTTGCTTGTGGCAACAGCACAACTTCCTGTGTTGCCACAAGCAACCACTGTTTAGAGCAGCGAAGAAGAATTGGTCTCCGATTTGCAGCGTTAAGCAAAGCTAGCGTGCATAACTAGGTATTGTTTAATAAAATGGTATCGGATCGGTACATGGGTAGATGTACTCGCCGATACTGATGCCAGAATTTGTATTGGTATCGGCGGCATTTCCGATACTAGTATCGGAATCGGAACAACCCTAATTTAAACCAGTCTTCATTCACCCCAAAGGAATTCTTCTGTTCTCTGTCTTGATTCGGACTCGACCCTCTTTTTTTCTCTGTCTTGATTCGGACTCGACCCTCCTCTGTTCTCTGTCTTGATTCGGACTCAACTCTCTTCTGTTCTCTCTTGATTCGGACTCAACCCTCTTCTGTTCTCTGTCTTGATTCGGACTCGACCCTCTTTTTTTCTCTGTCTTGATTCGGACTCGACCCTCCTCTGTTCTCTGTCTTGATTCGGACTCAACCCTCTTCTGTTCTCTGTCTTGATTCGGACTCAACTCTCTTCTGTTCTCTCTTGATTCGGACTCAACCCTCTTCTGTTCTCTGTCTTGATTCGGACTCGACCCTCTTTTTTTCTCAGTCTTGATTCGGACTCGACCCTCTTCTTGTCTCTGTCTTGATTCAGACTCGACCCTCTTCTGTTCTCTGTCTTGATTCGGACTCGACCCTCTTCTTGTCTCTGTCTTGATTCGGACTCAACCCTCTTCTTGTCTCTGTCTTGATTCCACTCGACCCTCTTCTTGTCTCTGTCTTGATTCAGACTCGACCCTCTTCTGTTCTCTGTCTTGATTCGGACTCGACCCTCTTCTGTTCTCTTTTGATTCGGACTCGACCCTCTTCTGTTCTCTCTTGATTCGGACTCGACCCTCTTCTGTTCTCTCTTGATTCGGACTCGACCCTCTTCTGTTCTCTCTTGATTCGGACTCAAACCTCTTCTGTTCTCTGTCTTGATTCGGACTCGACCCTCTTTTTTTCTCAGTCTTGATTCGGACTCGACCCTCTTCTGTTCTCTCTTGATTCGGACTCGACCCTCTTCTGTTCTCTCTTGATTCGGACTCAAACCTCTTCTGTTCTCTGTCTTGATTCGGACTCGACCCTCTTTTTTTCTCAGTCTTGATTCGGACTCGACCCTCCTGTCTCTGTCTTGATTCGGACTCAACCCTCTTCTTGTCTCTGTCTTGATTCCACTCGACCCTCTTCTTGTCTCTGTCTTGATTCAGACTCGACCCTCTTCTGTTCTCTTTTGATTCGGACTCGACCCTCTTCTGTTCTCTCTTGATTCGGACTCGACCCTCTTCTGTTCTCTCTTGATTCGGACTCGACCCTCTTCTGTTCTCTCTTGATTCGGACTCGACCCTCTTCTGTTCTCTCTTGATTCGGACTCGACCCTCTTCTTGTCTCTGTCTTGATTCGGACTCGACCCTCTTCTGTTCTCTTTTGATTCGGACTCGACCCTCTTCTTGTCTCTGTCTTGATTCGGACTCTACCCTCTTTTTTTCTCTGTCTTGATTCGGACTCGACCCTCTTCTTGTCTCTGTCTTGATTCGGACTCGACCCTCTTTTTTTCTCTGTCTTGATTCGGACTCAACCCTCTTCTTGTCTCTGTCTTGATTCGGACTTGACCCTCTTCTTTTCTCGGTCTTGATTCGGACTTGACCCTCTTCTGTTCTCTCTTTATTCGGACTCAACCCTCTTCTTGTCTCTGTCTTGATTCGGACTCGACCCTCTTCTGTTCTCTTTTGATTCGGACTCGACCCTCTTCTTGTCTCTGTCTTGATTCGGACTCGACCCTCTTCTGTTCTCTTTTGATTCGGACTCGACCCTCTTCTTGTCTCTGTCTTGATTCGGACTCGACCCTCTTTTTTTCTCTGTCTTGATTCGGACTCGACCCTCTTCTTGTCTCTGTCTTGATTCGGACTCGACCCTCTTTTTTTCTCTGTCTTGATTCGGACTCAACCCTCTTCTTGTCTCTGTCTTGATTCGGACTTGACCCTCTTCTTTTCTCGGTCTTGATTCGGACTTGACCCTCTTCTGTTCTCTTTTGATTCGGACTCGACCCTCTTCTTGTCTCTGTCTTGATTCGGACTCGACCCTCTTTTTTTCTCTGTCTTGATTCGGACTCAACCCTCTTCTTGTCTCTGTCTTGATTCGGACTTAACCCTCTTCTTTTCTCGGTCTTGATTCAGACTCAACTCTCTTTTTTTATCGGTCTTGATTCGGACTCAACCCTCTTCTTGTCTCGGGTTTGATTCGACTCGACCCTCTTCTGTTCTGTGCCTTGATTTGGACTCAATCCTCTTCTGGTCTCAGTCTTGATTCGGACTCCACCCTCATCTCGGTCTTGATTCAGACTCAACCCTCTTCTGTTCTCGGTCTTGAATTGGACTCAATCCTCTTCTGGTCTTGGTCTTGATTCGGACTCGATCTTCATCTCGGTCTTGATTCGGACCCGACCCTCCTCTGGTCTTGGTCTTGACTCATACTCAATCTACTCAGGTCTCGACTACATCACTGCCCGCTGTAGATTCCAAATAATATTTACCCACCCCTAAAATAAATAAAATGGCTAACTTTCATATATCCTTTTACATGTGAGACACCTCTTTCTGTCAAAAAGAGCCGTTTCCTGGAAGAATAGGCTTATGAAGTGGACCAGACTTTGCTGATAACAAAAGTCTGGCTTGTGTCAGACTTGTACAGTCTGTTAACCAACAGTACCACACATCAAACCTACCTGTTCTGGTTTGATGTCTGTCCAAATCATTTAGTCATCAGTCTTCACATCTGTCCTCTTGTGTTTCCCAGCAGCTGTTATTTCCTGTTTTCCAGTTTTCACATGCCATACACCTGCCAAACACGGCTAGCGGAGCCTGACACGCAATAACTCAGGCAACTGCTGCACATCATTCACGCAGCAATCAGTCTAACCGGACGCTCGTCATTGATCATTTGTTGTGCACACTAGAAAGCAGCCCTCAGGTGTGCACATGCCACTGTTTGCCACCTATCAGTCATAAAATACCATGTTTATCCTAACCGCAAGTGAACCCCTATTTAACATATCAATGTTTTTGCGACCCATCTGAACAGCCAAGTTTTGGGTCACAACCTGCCATTAGGGAAACATTGAGATAAATCACATTGAATTGAGACTATAATCTCCAGACGGACTCTGAGATCCTTCTGAAATAATTATCCATTTGCTCTGACATCGGTTTCTGTTGTTCGTGTTTGCCCTGTGGCAGTTTCAGAGTAGACTTATGCTGTCTATGTCTCAGTCTTATCGCATAATCACAGCACCCCAGCCAAGGACTGCAGGCCCACAGGCGAAACCTGATTTAGATAAATAAGACCTGTTAGATGGAGTAGCTTTGCACTACTGACAAATAAGCCTGTCTGTACGAATAAAACTGTGTGTGTGTGCCTGGGTGTAGTTTTTGCTTTTCCATAAGGGGGACCAAATGTGCTTGCAATTGTATTACATATACATACAGTACCAGTCAAAAGTTTGGAAACATTACTATTTTTAATGTTTTTGAAAGAAGTCTCTTATGCTCATCAAGCCTGCAGTTAAAAAAAAACAAAACAAAAAAACCCAGTAATATTATTAAATATTATTACAATTTAAAATAATGGTTCTCTTTTTTAATATACTTTAAAATGTAATTTATTTTTGTGATGCAAAGCTGAATTTTCATCAGCAAGTACTCCAGTCTTTGGTGTCTTATGATCCTTCAGAAATCATTCTAATATGCTGATTTATGATCAATGTTGGAAACAGTTGTGCTGCTTAATATTTTTTTTTATAACCTGAGATACTTTTTTCAGGATTATTTGATGAATAAAAAGTTAAAAAGAACTGTATTTATTTAGAATAGAAATCTTTTGTAACAATATACACTATCGTTCAAAAGTTTGGGAACAATAACTATTTTTTTTAAAAAGAAATTAGTACTTTAATTCAACAAGGATGCGTTAAATTGATAAAAGGTGATGGTAACGATTTATATTGTTAGAAATGTTTTTATTTTGAATAAATGCTGTTTTTATGAATAAATGCTGTTAACGTTTTACTCATCAATGAATCCTGAAAAAAGTATTCCAAAAAAATATATTAAACAGCACAACTGTTTCCATCATTGATAATAACTGAGTATCAAATCATCATATTAGAATGATTTCTGAAGGATCATAAGACACCAAAGACTGGAGTACTTGCTGATGAAAATTCCGCTTTGCATCACAAAAATAAATTACATTTTAAAATATATTAAAAAAGAGAACCATTATTTTAAATTGTAATAATATTTCATAATATTACTGTTTTTTTTTTTTTTTTTTTAACTGCAGGCTTGATGAGCATAAGAGACTTCTTTCAAAAACATTAAAAATAGTAATGTTTCCAAACTTTTGACTGGTACTGTACTTCTTTCAAAACATTAAAAAAATGTTAATGTTCCAAACTTTTGACTGGTAGTGACATATATGATGCAGACTTGAAAATGTACTTCATAGAAATCCCAGTCATGACTTGCTTTATTTTTTAAACTTTTAAGGGTAATTTTTAATTTGAATGCATGTGTGTGAGTGCTTATGCTTGTAAATCTGCATATTGCTGCATATTGAACTTTTGTGTTGGAGTCATTAGATGGAAGCCAATAATTTTGTTGTGGGCATTTTGTTGGGTCAACACAACTTCCTTTTTAATATTATATATTGATGGGCTTTAATAACCAAGTGACCTAATTTTTGTTGGCGATAACGCTGAAACAAACATCTCTGGGTATTAGTCAAGCCCCATTGGACAGTTATAATCTGATGAAAAGTGATGTTGAACAGTTATTGTATATCTTGCAGTTTGCCATGGAGGGCGTATGACAAGACTAGACATGATTGCTCTGAAGTCTTTATAGGACAGTAGCCATCTAGAATCGTCTACGGCACTAATTGCGCAGCGGCTGATTAGCAATTGTAAGTGGTTGGTGGACGTGCTGTTGATAGGAGAAATGCTGATGGGGTGGTTTTCCTGTTAACCTGGTGGTGTGCTGTACATGGCATAATTAAATTGCCCCATGTCTCCTAACCCCACTGTAATATTAGCAGAGTTTATACAGTCATTCATCAAAAAATCCCTCATCAGAGATGCCGTACAGGACTAGCGGAACCTGCTAAGTTAGCACACAGCTGTTTGTGGCGAGAAGGAAACACTGAGAACAGTCAACGGAACAGACCTAAAATCTCCTTTCTCAGCATATTGCTGTACTAGCTTACTAACAAGTGCTCTTTTCTCTAGTTCTGATCATTTAGTTGTTATATAATAATATTTGACTTTGAATTGTCTTACTTGGTTATTACATGGTTTCAATATTTCCATATTTTAATATTTAGTTTAAATCAATTTCAGTAATTTTTTGTGTTTTTGAAAAAAATATCTTCTGCTCACAAAAGTATATATATATATTGCATACAGAATACTCTATTTAAAAAAAAAGTAAAATAATAATAATAATTATTATAGTTTTCAATTTCAGTAATTTTTTGTGTTTTTGAAAGAATTATCTTCTGGTCACCAAAGCTGTATATGTATATAGTATATATATTTTCTATTTTCTATTCTATTCTATTATATTATATATAAATATATATCTTTATATTTTTTAAAGCAAAATAGTTGTTGTTGTTAGTTAGGTAACTGTTATGTAATTTACCATTTCCATAATTTAAATAATTTGTGCAAATTTTGAAAATTTGAAGATTTAAATTAGTACAAATCTTCATATAAGCAAACATACTTAATCCTAATCCTTATTCTTATTTTTTTCAAGTTTAAATAGATCTAATGTATTTGGTAAATGAAAACAAATTAAAACTAGATCAATTAGTGCTTCAGGCTGGCTATACAATTGACCCTTCGCAGGGAGTTTGATTGACAGGCGACCTGACCAATCATAATCCGCCATCCACCGAATCCGCCATTTTTGTCCGACAAAGCAGTCAGGAGAGTTACTAGATTAACGTTGGAGGATTTGAACTTGAAAAACGGTGTACTGACTTCTTTCCGTGGTTAAAACAACATTTCTTTCGCATTCAATTCGCAAATTGAATTTATATTCAAGATGAAGAATTTATCTCATTTTTTTATTGTTGTCGGTGCGCCTGTACACTAAACCCTGAGAGTTTCCCACTGACTTCACCTGGAGAAAACTTCAGCTGACCTCTGACCAGCCAGACTCTGATCCTTCCTTTGTGGAGTGATTTATGTGTCTTCCTTCATATCGATCGTCTTCGGCTATGATCAAAGGTACACCTAAAAGCCAGCACTGAGAGAGACCATTATTGTGTGTTTGGCTTTGCTCATACATTATTTATCTCTTTGAGCCTGTTCTATATGCCATTATGGACATTATGAAAGAAGGGAGCCACTGCCTCACCGTTTACTTAGTGTAAGCACAGGATGCCGGGAGGAAAGATCGGATACAGGGTCATAAAAATGCCATAAAGAGGATATTGAGATGCTCTCCTGCCACAGAATGTGCAACATTCCCTATTGGAAATGCGGCCCTGATTTAGGCAAAGAGAGATGGAGTTGTTTTTCATGGTGTCTGTGAGATGGAAGTGGAAGTGTTCAGTGAGTTAGAGCGGGATGTGTGGGCTATGGCTTTCAGTCTGTTAGCAGTGTGATAGTGATGGATGTAGCTGCTGTAAAATCTGCTGGTTTCTCTCTTTTTTTCTAGAGCAAAGCTCGTGTTGAAGCCATGACGCTGGATTTGGCTTCCTTGAGGAGTGTCCGAGAGTTTGCCGAGATCTTCAAAGCCAGGAAACTGTAAGTAACACAAGATACAGCAGAATTATAATGCAAGGATGAGCTGCTTCTGGAATGAGACTCTGGCTAGGTCATCATGAAAAGCTTTCCGATTGCTCTGTCCTGAGACCGAACCCCCCCACACCGGCTCCATTAACGAACTATCACATCAGAGAAGGGCCAAAGGTCTCCCCTCTTTCATCCTGAGCCCCGTCCCTCTCGCTGGTCAATACACAAGTATCCGCACCTTAGCTATAGTTCCATCAATCTCAGGGATTGGGAAGTCCTTCTCAGTCTCCTGGTGAAATCAATGACCTCTCCCGCTTTCGGGAAGCTCCGCTGCACTGCTGAGAACTGCCAACACGACTGTTCAAGACCGTCTATACATGTCTGCTGAAAATACATACATAAATACATATTTTAATTCTTTCATTAATAAATTATTTAAATTAATTTATTTATTTTGCTGATTTTTATGTTGCTATTAAATAAATAAATAAATAGTTTCATTATTTTGTTTATAAATAAATATACATCATTATTTATTTTTTATATGTACACCCATTATATGTTAGTGTATAATTATTACATACATATATACATACATAAACAGTTGTATTAATTCATTTATAAATAATATATTTTATTATTGTTTTATTTTTTTGCTGATAAATAAATAGATGGATAGACAGACAGACAGATGGATTTTCCCTTTCTGTAAATGAAAGGTTTTCTTGGTAAGATTGCTTTAATCCTGGACTAATTAAAGACAGCATTGATTGTAGCGTTATCAGTTATTAATTATTATTATATTACATAACGTTATTTAATATGATGTCAAGACAAAACATTTAAGTGTGTCTCGTATGCCTTCTATTATCATATCAATACAGTGTTTTTTTAATCTGTAAACATTCATTAGTTTTGTGATGGTGAGCTGCAGTGATCAGTAATTAGGCTAATGAGGGATAATTATGATTTAATAGAGACGTGTCTAGAATATTTTCTGTGCTCTGTGAGAACTGTGTCCGTTCGGATGCAGTTCCTTATACTGTAGTTTTCAGGAAAAGAAATGTGAAGTATTGATTATATTGAAATAATAATAGTAACGTTGCTTAAATCAGGAGTATCGTTGAAATTACTCTGTTGTGAGTTGGGCTGTTTCCCAGTCCTGGTTCTTGCTTCGCTTGTTCTTCTGTGGAGTTCCTCAGTGTTCCTGCGGTAGAGCCTCGACCTTCAGCGCTCCATCAGTCCACAGTGAGTGTGTGTGTGAGTGTGTGTGTGGGGGTGTCCCGGGCCCTCGAGGGCCTGCAGGACTCATCTGGCCCCCGGCCGGCCCCGGGGCACGACAGCAGCAGAGCTTGGTCAGCAGCCAGAGTCCTGGAGGTGACCCCCCCCCCCCCCCCCCCACACACACACACACATACCGCCCCGTCCCCGAGCTCGAGCTGTTTTTATTTGTTCTGTTCTGTTTTGTTTTACTTTTTGTATTCCATTTTGTTTTTGTATTTTATGTTGTACTTTGCTTTTGATTTGCTTTGCTTGTTCTGTCTTGTTTTGCTTTTTGTGTTTTTGTTTTGCTTTGCTTTGTTTTTGTGTTGTTTTGCTTTTTTGTTTTGTTTAGTTTGTTTTACCTTTGAGTTATATTACTTTGGGTTCGTTTGTTTTTGTTTGTTTTGTTCTATTTTGTCCTGTTTTGCTTTTTGTGTTTTATTTTGATGTTTTGTTTTGATTTGCTCTTGTGTTGTGTTTTTGTTCTTCCCTTTTGTGTTGTATTGCTTTGTTCTGTTTTGTTTTGTTTTACTTGGCTTGTTTAGTCTTGTTTTGCTTTTTGTGTTTTTATTTCGATATGTTTTCTTGTGTTTTATTTTGTTTGCTTTTGTATTGTTTTGCTTTGCTTTTTGTGTTTAAATTTGCTTTGCTTTTTTGTGATTAGTTTTGTTGAAAGTGTTGTCTCTCAGGAGGGTTTTGGAGCAGAGCCGAGCATATCGCAGAATTGTGTAGGGCTTATCTGGGTCTGTATTCGCTCATATTTGTGTACAGCTAGTGTTGCTATGTGTGTGTGAATGCATTACGTTTCCCTCGTGTGTCTTGGCTTGTTGGCTGAAGTGCCAGTTCGGGTTTGTGCCTCCGCCTCCCGAACACATCTGGGCTGGTCAGATCATAATGGAAGCTGTCAGCCTTTAATAAGAGGGAGAGATTAACCTATTAGTTTGGGACCCAAAGCATTTATTTGGCCCAGTGACCCAAAGTTCGTGTGGGGATTGAGAGGGCTTTCTCCCTGGCGCTTTGAACCGTCCAGTTTCCATGGACTTCACGGATTTATATTTTTCCCTGTCTGTCTTCTCACTTCACAGCTCAGGATAGTTGCCAATGAAAGGTTTGAGACTCTGCACATAAAAGCAACGCTTTGACGCTTCAAAGTAAACAGACACGTAACATTTAATGCACACTTGTTTGGCTGAGAGCAAATATAAGCTCTCGGGGTTTGTTTATACCACAGAGAGGCGTTTTAGAAGTAAGGTTTGACCTAAACCATTGTTCAGACCCCTAATCCTGCGTATGAAAAATAGCTAAATAGCTTAATGTCTTTAGCCGAATAACCTCTGACGACCTGATCTGCGTTCCAGTGCTCCAGTGAACACTTTCACACACTCCTCGCGCTCATGTGACCCGATCACACCCGAGTGAGTGAGTGAATGAATGGATGAATATCCTCTCTCTCCCTGGCCAAGGTTGTATTTCTTCATTAGCGGTTCCCAGGATGTGTGTGTGTGTGTGTGTGTCCCGGAGGAGGTGGAGTAGATTAATTCTCATCAGAATGGAGAGGTGCTCAGGTGTGAATGGCAGAAGGCAGCTGGTGAGACCACAACACGCCTCCCTGTTTCTGTTTCCGTCGAGATGTCTGCCGGCACACACACACACACACACACACACACACACACACACACACACACACACACACACACACACACACACACACACACACACACACACACACACACACACACACACACACTAACAGTTACTGCCATTGGAGCTTAATTCAATCACAGCTGCTTTCGCCACTTTTTTCCTACCCTCTTTTCTTTTGTAGCCGTCCGTAAACCCCCCGCTCGCTCATTCCTTCTCTTTCTCTTTGTTCTTCACCCCCAGTGTGTTCAGGTGGGCACGGGGAACATATTTCCATGCACTTATCATCCCTTTGTTCTCATCAGGGTCTGTAGTGTTTCACTCAGTCTGCTGTGAAGTGTACTTGATCGCCTATGATGTTTAATTTCGCTGTGTATTGATTGCTTGTGGACAAATTCCTGACTCAAGGTGTTCAATCCGAGAGAAATGCAATAAAGCGACTCAGATATGCAACAGAAAAATGCAAATATTCTCACCAAAACTAGTTATATACTGATTATTTTAGAAAAGTTTGCATACTTGTGTGTCAGTCAAGCTGTCTATGGTAAATCACATGATCTACTCCTATTGCAGTAACAGTTTAATGATAAGCTAACAATGAAATAATATATAGGCTAACTATATAAATATACAAATATAAAACTAGATAACTTTATATATCAGTAATGGATGATTTTTTGTTTTTAACCATAAATGCTTTGTTTTGTTTGTTATTATGAGATAACCTCTCCACAAAGAATGCAATCCTGGCTTACAATTGTCTTTAGCTGTTTTTTCCCCCCAAAAGGTTGTATATCAGAAGGAATTTGGAGCAGATAAATTAAGATGCTATATTAAAAATTAATAATAAATTCAAATTGATATGATTATACTTTTTTTATTTTATGATTGACAAATCATGTAAGAACTGACAAAATATACTGTAAGCCTAGAAAACAAAGACCTCACCTTGGGAAGGAGACAA
>NC_139982.1:9737196-9757196 GCF_963993115.1 Abramis brama
GATTGTGATGTTAAGGAAGTGTTGTGTGTTTGTACGGGTGTGTGTTCCTGGTTTCCGGGTGTTTTCCGTGTCTCACTCATGGGATCCGTTATCTCCTGCTCACGAGCATCACAGACATGCTCCTCTTCCATTACACGCTCTCAAACACAAGCGTGAAAGTCATAAAGTTTAATGGTGTTCTCTCGCAGGTACAATCACTCCCTCTTTTTGAGTCCACGCTTCATTAAGTCCCAGAGAGATCTGTGTGTGAGTGTGTGTGTGTGTGTGTGTGAGTGTCAGTCAGCGTTGGAGAGTAGATCAGTTTCCTCCACAGATGTTCTCCAGCGGGAGGTGAACGGCTCTCTCGGGCGTGTGTGTGTGTGTTTATATATATATATGTGTAAAATGTCAGTCATATTCATTACCAGCTCTGTAGCATGTATTTTCTGATAAAAACCTCTAAATTAAAAAGTTGTGAAATTGTAAGTAGTTCAATGGGGCTCAATTCAATTGCAGGTTAGACTGACTGTGTATATATATATATATACTGCCGTTCAAAAGCATGGGATCGCTAAGATTTTCAATGTTTTCAATGCCAATGTTAAAAGAAGCCTCTTATCCTCACCAAGGCTGCATTTATTCGATTTTTTTTCTTTTTAAATATTGTTAAATATTATGACAATTTAAAATAACTGTGTTCTATTTGAAAAGCCTATATTTTTAAATACAATTTATTCCTGTGATGCAAAGCAGCATCATTACTCCAGTCTTCAGTGTCACATGATCCTTCAGGAATCATTCTAATATGATGATTTGATGCTCAAGAAACATTTATGATTATTATCAATGTTGAAAACAGTTGTGAACAATTTTTATTTCAGGATTCTTTGATAAATAGAAAGTTCAAAAGAACCGCATTTATCTAAAATAAAAAAGCTTTTGTAACATTAAAGACTACCGTTCAAATGTTTGGGGTCAGTAAAAAAAAAATAAAAATAATTATGGATAAAAGAAATCTATACTTTTATTCAGCAAGGATGCATTAAATTGATTGAGTAAATTGAAATTGAAATTAAATTGCATTAAAATGTTACAGTAAATATATGTATAATGTTAACAAAAGATTCTAATTCAAATAAATGAAATTGAACTTCTCATTCATATAAGAATCCTGAAAAACAAATTGTACACAACTGTTTTCAACATTGATAATAATCATAAATGTTTCTTTAGCATCAACTCAGGGAGGTGAACACTTATGCAGTTACTGTAGTTCAGGGGGGTGAACACTTATGCAGTTACTGTAGTTCAGGCTGAACACTTATGCAGTTACTGTAGTTCAGGGGGGTGAACACTTATGCAGTTACTGTAGTTCAGGCTGAACACTTAGGCAGTTACTGTAGTTCAGGGGGGTGAACACTTATAAGGGGGTGAACACTTATGCAGTTACTGTAGTTCAGGGGGGTGAACACTTATAAGGGGGTGAACACTTATGCAGTTACTGTAGTTCAGGCTGAACACTTATGCAGTTACTGTAGTTCAGGGGGGTGAACACTTATGCAGTTACTGTAGTTCAGGCTGAACACTTAGGCAGTTACTGTAGTTCGGGGGGTGAACACTTATAAGGGGGTGAACACTTATGCAGTTACTGTAGTTCAGGGGGGTGAACACTTACGCAGTTACTGTAGTTCAGGCTGAACACTTATGCAGTTACTGTAGTTCAGGGGGGTGAACACTTATGCAGTTACTGTAGTTCAGGCTGAACACTTAGGCAGTTACTGTAGTTCAGGGGGGTGGACACTTATAAGGGGGTGAACACTTACGCAGTTACTGTAGTTCAGGGGGGTGAACACTTATAAGGGGGTGAACACTTATGCAGTTACTGTAGTTCAGGCTGAACACTTATGCAGTTACTGTAGTTCAGGCTGAACACTTAGGCAGTTACTGTAGTTCAGGGGGGTGAACACTTATAAGGGGGTGAACACTTATGCAGTTACTGTAGTTCAGGGGGGTGAACACTTACGCAGTTACTGTAGTTCAGACTGAACACTTACGCAGTTACTGTAGTTAAGGGGGGTGGACACTTATAAGGGGGTGAACACTTATGCAGTTACTGTAGTTCAGGGGGGTGAACACTTATAAGGGGGTGAACACTTATGCAGTTACTGTAGTTCAGGCTGAACACTTATGCAGTTACTGTAGTTCAGGGGGGTGAACACTTATGCAGTTACTGTAGTTCAGGCTGAACACTTAGGCAGTTACTGTAGTTCAGGGGGGTGAACACTTATAAGGGGGTGAACACTTATGCAGTTACTGTAGTTCAGGGGGGTGAACACTTATGCAGTTACTGTAGTTCAGGGGGGTGAACACTTATGCAGTTACTGTAGTTCAGGGGGGTGAACACTTATGCAGTTAGTTGTTCCAAGTTTTTTTTTTTTTTTTTTTTTCTGAAATGCCACTTTGGTTTTCAGTGACATTGCATAGGTTGTAATATTTACATGAAAGGTGTAAAGGTTCAAATATCATTTATATATATTTTTTTATATTCACTGTATGAATGAAATATTATTAAATATACATTACATTTATATTATATTCTATAAAATCCATACAAAAAGATTACAAATATGAAGAATATTTTGATCTATTGAAAAGCATTAAATAAAATATTATAAAATGTATTACATATTTATTTTCATTATATATTTCTTGTTTTACCATTTTTATTTTTATTTTATGTGAATACATATAATATTGCATCTGCATTACCACCTCAGATGTGCATTATATTATATTATATTATATTATATTATATTATATTATATTATATTATATTATATTATATTATATTATTATAAACTTTTTTTTATGAAATGTAATCCTGTAGGAGCATTGAGTCATATTGTATTTCAGATGTAAAGCTAGCTGTACGGTAATCAGGCACAATAACAGTTAATAACCTTATTGTGTTGTTCTTTGGTCTTCTAAAGGTCAGTTGCATCTAGAACATGTGCTGTTCAGTGTTTGTTTCGCTGCGTGTTTCTAATGAAGCACATGTGTAACCGTGGCCTCTGCACATTTCCCATGATCCCGTGTGTTTCCACTGATGCACGCTGCTTTCCACATAGAACCTGAAGGGAAATGTGAAGTGTACTTTTTTTTAATGTCATAGAGAAGACTCATTAAAGCAGGGGCATAACAATTCCTCCATTAATTTTCCAGCAACCAGTTTTTAATTAATAGTGCAGGCAGTATTAAATATGAAGTACACAAATTGCCTGTGGGCTTCGTAATTAATTCTAATGGAAGAAATTAAAAATTGGTGGGGTGGATTCCGATTATTCTGCTGTATGGCCGTGGTTTCGGGACCACTGGAGCGACTCTGTCAAAGAGAAAGATCTCGCCCGGACTCTCCAGAAATCTGTCGTTCCTCACGCTGATGGACGTCTGCACACACTGACCTCTGAGTAGCCTTGAGCGGATGTGTTTGAGTGTGTTTTAATCCCTAATTCCATTCAGAATGATTTTTGTTTAATCTGTAATTTGTTTTCGTTTGGGAGGTTTTTGTGGTTTTGTTTTAGGTTTTGTTTTGGTGGTATTTTTTGTTTTGTTTTAGTTTTTGTGGTTTGTTTTAACTTTAGTTTTTTTGTTTGTTTTGTTTTTATTGTTTTGCTTTTAGTTTTAGGGTTTTGTTTTGTTTTGATTGTGTTTGTTTTTTTGTTTTGTTTTTTGTTTTAATGTTGTTTTTTATGTTTGTTTTTTGGTTTGTTTTGTTTTTATTGTTTTGGTGTTGTTTATGGTTTGTTTTGGTTTATTGTTTTGTTTTAGTTTGTTTTGTTTTGTTTTTGTGTTAAGTTTTTTTGTTTATAGTTTGGTTTAGATTTAGTTGGTTTAGTTTTAGTTTTCTATTGTTTTTTAGTTTTTTTTTAGTTTAATTGTTTTGTTTTTATTTTGGTGTGGTTTATGTGGTTTCTTTTGTTTTGTTTTAGTTTGGTGTTTTGTTTTGTTTGTTTTAGTTTTATGGTTTTGCTTTTACTAACGAAATGATTGTTTGCAAGCATGTGTTCCTTTCCCTCATTGAGTGTGGCTGTATCCCTGTCTCTGTGAAGGCCTCTGCACGTGCTGGTGTGTAACGCAGGCGTCTGCACTCAGCCCTGGAGATTGACAGAGGACGGGCTGGAGTCCACCTTCCAGATCTGCCATCTCGCTCACTTCTACCTGGTCCAGCTCCTGCTCGATGTCCTGAGGCTCTCGGCTCCGGCCCGTGTGGTGGTGGTGTCCTCAGAGTCTCACAGGTCAGAAACACTCCACATCATTGCTTCAGTTCATCTCTGAAGCATCCATGTTTATACATGTATATGTATCAGAGCATGTGAGCGGAGTGGAGCGGAGTGGAGCGGGAGCGGGCGGATCTTGGACAGAGCGAAGAGCGGCATTTTTAAAAGGACGGAGCGTCGCCTTATTTCCCGCTCCAATTTTTCTCCATTTTCGCTCCGCTCACACCACGAGTCTGAAGCATGCTCAGTCAAACCTAAACCAGGATCCATCTGTCTTGCACAGTCATCAACAGTAGACTATTTTCAGTCAAAACTCGGCTCAATAATGGAGTTCAAAAAGTAGGCTACTTCAAAAAGGAAAATGAGAAGTCATACAGGTCAGGTGTACTATTAATATAACTAACTAACAATGATAATGTGGTACAAGAAAACGAATGTGGAGACATCGTTTCAGTCAGCAAAGATTCATTTTGGAATCTCAAAAGACATTTCTCGAAAACGTGAGCTACGCGAACATGCTGGGAAGAAAACAAAAGGTTAGCAAATTGAATACGGTAACTTGTAACAAAGTGTAAATTAAATATAGCGTAATATTCAAACAAATTCGTTTTTTCATTCAAGTAGACCTAATGGTTCGTTTTATTTAGCCGAATTTGTGTCGTCCGTAATAATATTTATATTATTAGGCCCATTTATTCGTTTAATTTTACAGCAGTTTGTGTGTATGGAAGCCAATTTAAATTTTAATCGTGCGCGTTGCACAAAAGTTCACTTATCAAAATTCTAGCCTTATAGTTAATTTACTTTTAAAAAATGTATCATATTTTTGTTTATATAATTTTTATTTATATTATTAGGCCCATTTATTCGTTTAATTTTACAGGACTTTTTGTGTAGGCTATATTCCTTCTTACATAGGCCTGTAATTTGAAATAAAACATTTCTATTTGAAAAATGTTGTTGTTACTCATTAGTTCTTTAGGAGGTAAGGCTGTGGTCTAAGCTAAAAGTGATATAGGCTACATGTAGATTTTTTTTCCTTTTTTGGAGCGAGCGGGGGGCGATTTGAGTGGAGCGCGAAGCAAACCTCGTTGAGCGCTGAGCGATAATGAGCGGAGCGGCCTGATGTAGCTTTGAGCGGGGGAGCGGAGGGGTGAACAGTTCCGTGAGCGATGAGCGGAGATTCTCACCGCTCCACTCCGCTCACATGCTCTGATATGTGTGTGTATATATATATATATTTGTTGCTTCACCAACAGTCTTATTTCTCCAGATTGATTTATACTATTTCTGTCAGGACCACTATCGTCAAATACGATTGACAATTAGCATACAGTTTGGATTGGCGTTATGGTTCTGTTCTGGGTGATAACCCCCCTTAGGGTAAATACAACAGAACCAACATGAATGTATTGCAGATATCATTAATTCAAGATTTTAAAGTACAACATGATTCGAGAATTTATTCTGATTCAAGGGGAATCAGAATGCCAAATCCTGACTGACGAGAGGTGGAGCTGGGGAGGGAGAAGGGTAATGAGCTCCTGAGAAACGCGATATCTGCTGATAATACTGAAGGAGCTTATATATGTATACAGTGATAGGCGTCGTATTCCTATAGGTAGACGTGGATCAGCTGAGGGTCAGCTGAGGGTCAGCTGATGCGAGCTTGACTAACGTGACCTGCCAGAACTGACGCTACGCTTGATTTGTGATGGATACTCTTAAACCCCCACTAGGGGTCAGCCGTAACAGGAAAAGGAAGAATGAGTCTCACTACCAAGTTTTATTTTGAAAAGGGTTTAGCGTCAGGGGCAGACAAGGCCAAAATAACAAACAAAACAATCTTTGATTAACCTCTACAATAAAAAAATAAAAAAATAAAAAACTAAATACAATTTAAACTTATATATATATATATATATATGCAAAAATAAAAATATTTACAGGAGATAACTACAAGTCCGTAGCAAACAATGCAAAGTAGAATCCAAAATCGTAGTCAGTCAGGCGTGGGTCAAGTTAACAAGAATTATCACAGGTCCAAAATCACAAACAGAAACTCCAAATAATCCCTCAAAACACAATCTGAAATAATCCCTCACAATCTCTCTAATACAACACTCTAGACAAAACGACGATGATGATGATACGAAGTAATACCGAAGTGGTACACGATCAAACACACAATGGCACAATAATGTCCTTGGTTGAGTGTTTGGGGTGGTCTTATATCTGGATGAGGTGTGGAGGAGAACCAATCACAGCCTCCAGGAAATGATCACAAGAGACCGCCCACCTGTAACACAACCATGCACATGCACAGAGACAATATACACAGGGCAGAATGGAATAAATGGCTCAGGCTCATAACAGACCAGCAATAGAGAAAGGTTGTGTATGATAACTAGGCCATGCTAACCAGCTAAACCCTGAGCTCTCTGTTGAAAAACGGGCCACTTCTGTTCTCAGAAATCTCGCCCATACACCCGAGTTTCCATTACATTGGGAAACAATGCGTGTGCTGTGCAGATAGTATGCAGAAAGAGAGAGCTAACGGTTCCTGTTACACATGACTATTAAATAAAAAGTGCTTTGAAGAACATGTTCGACTCTGAGAGTGAGGGTCCATTAGATTAACAAGCCCCATGTGTCATCGAGTGAACAGTCTTACACAGTCTCAATTCACTCTCCCCAACTGTAAAATCACTTACTTGTAATCGCAGTAACTCCTCCAATTAACTTTAACAGTTTATTTCCCGTTCTCTACCACACCTGATAATGTCTGATCCTCACCTCCTCATCTCTATCAGTTCCATTGCCTTTAATATGTGGCCTTTTGAGCTCACCATCTGACCTCTGACCCAGGAAGAGATTATATTTCCCAAAGCCGCAAGAGCCGTTAAACCTTGACACCGCTGTACGAGGAACCAAAGAATGAGGGAAATTGAGGGTGTCAAAATAAAATGTGTTCAGCGGGGACGTTTATCTGCGCTGCAGCACTGGGGCTTAAGTGACAGGACCGATCGGTGTTGGCATTTTCCTCCCGACTCCAAACAAGAGACACGGATAGTGTGGACGGGAGACTCACCTCTGCAAACTCACGCTTTTATACTTCAGTCTCTTTAAAGCAGGATCCTGCAGTCATTAAACACCAGCCTGACCTGACCTTTTCATACCTCTGCTCTGAAAATAGACTCTTTCCACCCCAGAATGCCTCTGCTGGGAAGACCGTATGGATTATCCTGGCCGTGAGATGATGACAGAGTCAACATGTGCAGAGGATAGTGGGGATGGATATATAACCGCTAAACTGATAGGGCTAGTTCAGCCAAAAATACTAATAAAAAAAACATTCTGTCATACTCATGCTCATGTCGTTCCAAACCTGCTTTTCTTTTTCCATGGAACATATAATGAGTTTTAAAGTGCCCCTATTATGCTATTTTAAAGGCTCCTGATTTTGTTTGGGATATCCTACAATAGTTTTACATGAATCAAAGGTCAAAAAACAGTCATTTTCTCATAATATCCATTGCAGAATCAGCTCTTTTCTCACAGTGTCTTAAACCGTTCAATCAAGGATTCATTCGCTCTAAACCCCGCCTTTCCGAGAGCTGCTCTGCTCTGATTGGTCAGATGGTTGTGATTGGTCTACTCTTCTCTGATTGGTCAGATGAACCCAGTCTGTTGTGATTGGTCTGAAACCAAACACTCATTATCATATCTGAATCTCAGCTCTTGGTACACAGTGATCCGAACAGTAACGATGGCGTGGGTTTTACCGTATCAATCTCATCAAATTGTATTTGCTTTGTCAGCAGAAAACAGCGTCTTCTCCACATGAACAACACGAACCAAACTCTTCCAGTCTCAGATACACTACAGTGTTTGAGGGCGGAGCTAAGAGCCAATCACGTTCAGCCAATCACGACCATAGACTGACATTATGCAAATTAGTTATAAACCTACGCAGTTCAGCAGGAAGTGAGACGGGAATTACTGACGACTCGTTTCAGCAGTTCAGAATCGATTATTTCTATTCGAGGACAATAACTCCATTTATATGCTCTTTGATCTTTTAAACTTTGCAGAGCTTTTGCACTCACAAACAGCTATATTACACTGCATGAAAGGAAATATATAAAAAACATACTAGGGGCACTTTAAACAATGTTCACTGTCACACAGCACTTGAAATTTAATAGTGATGCATGGTAATAAAAAAATTATAATAATAATATAATGAAATATTATTTATTATGCATGGACCATATATTATATTAATAAAGAATTAACTATTAATTATGCATGCATATATTTTTAAATATCAGAAAAGTGGTCCATACGACTTTTATTCCCAGTCTGAATCCATAAGAATCAGAGGAACAGACCTTCATTTACGTCAGTGCTCTCTTAAAATGTTGTCCTCTGCCATTGCCCTCTAACTTGGTAGTCAAACTGAACTACTGTTATGATACTTTTAAGATTTTTTTCTCCCTGAGCTTGACAGACCCTGTTAATTTCATGTTTTGGGAAAGAAAAGTGTTTTTTGTGTGAGCTACTCCTTTAATGAAGTAGTTTCCCACTCCCACAGTTCACACCTTGAGTATTTGCAGCGACGCGATGCCCGCAGATGTTGGTGTTTACCCAAGCAGAGATGTAACGTGTCAAACAGCAACACGCGCCGCACTGAGCTTGTCATACAGTGAATGTGACGTTTTGATTGGTTGTTATGTAAAGCACATAATTAAGAGGTAAACTCTGAATGCGATTGCGGGCGCAGAACACACTCTGATCCACACTAGGGGAGGGACGATTCATTTCACTGCAGTTTCTTGGGACTGTTGTTTACACACACACAAGGACACATCGGGAAAATACAGCGCCTTGTGTTCAGGGGCCTTGTCAAACATCTGGCGTTTAACAGCTTAGTCAGAGCCAATTAAAGAACGTCATGTCGTAGCTTTGATTTGCATTAAGCCAGACCTGGCCTGCCAAAGCTCATTTAGTTCACTTCTCCATCGGCTCACGTTCTGGAGGTTATTCCCGCAACTCAAGTCAACGGGAAATCAGTTTTGTCCATTTGTTCATATTCACCATTTACATTAATTCTTTTTAGTTCACCACTAAATGAACGTTTTGTTATCATTCATTTACTTTTTCGTCATTCCAAACCTGTATTGACTGAATGTCTTTATTCTGTGGAACATGAAAAATGATATTTTGAAGAATGCCAGTAACCAAGCGTGTGTGTGACTGTAGACTTCTGTTTCAACAAAACGAAACGAAACACATAATGCAAGACACAAAAGACAAAACACACACACAAACACAAAACTAATCAAGACAAAGCACAAAACGGGACAAAACATTTGAAAGTAAATGAAACAAAACAAAAACAAAAAACACAACAAGCAATTAAAAATCACACCTACAGGGACTGTAATGATATCATATTATAAATACATAGACATTAATATGGAGTTGGTCCCCCTTTGCAGCTATAACAGCACTGATTTGGGATAAAAAGGCCTGGATCGCAATCTGCGTTCCAGTGCATCTCAAAGGTGTTGGATGGGCTTGAGGTCAGGGCTCTCTGCAAGTTCTTCCACACCGAACTCATCCAGCCATGTCTTTATGGACCTTGCTTTGTGCTCTGGGACACAGTCATGCTGGGATAGAGAAGGGCTTCTTTAAACTGGTATGCTGAAGCATTAAGATTTCCCTTCTGTGGAAGTAAAGAGCCAAGCCCAACCCCTGAAAACAACCCCACACCACGATCCCCCCTCCAGCAAACTTTACAGCTGGCACAGTCAGTCAGACAGGTAACGTTCTCCTGGTATCCGCCGATCAGACTTCCACACACAGAAGCGGGATTGGCCACAGAGAGTCCAGTGGCCTGCTTTAGTGTACACCACTGCATGCAGATGCTCGGCCATGGAAACCCACTCCATGAAGCTCCCGCCGCACAGGCGTTGTGCTCGGTTCTCAGTGACCCGTTCGCTCTGACTTTACCTGCTAAAACGCTTCCAGGTTCCTGTAACACCACTCACAGTTGACCCTGCAGTATCTAGCATAGGCCTCCTATCACAGTACCACGCTTGAATTCACTGAGCTCTTCAGAACAAGTGTTTGTCAATGCAGACTGCATGAGCTGGTGCTTGATTTGATACACCTGTGTCAATGGGTCAAGTTCAATGTTCAACAGGTGTATCCCAATACTTTTGTCCATATACTTATATCCTTTTGTTGTTTTTTAAGTGTCTTTTTAACTGTCTTTATATTTATTAGGGGTGTAACGATTCCCTCATGTCACGACTTGATGCATATCACGATACTGAACTCATTTTTGTATTGCGATATATTGTTTCACCCCTAATATTTCTTGCTGATCGCTGTTTCCGAAGGTTCACGGATCTGGTGGACACGTGTGGGAAGGTGGACCTGAACCTGCTGTCCCCCCCGCAGAAGCAGTACTGGTCAATGCTGGCCTACAACCGTGCCAAACTCTGCAACCTCCTGTTCTCCAGCGAGCTGAACCGACGCATGTCACCCTTCGGCGTCACCTGTAACGCACTGCATCCTGGGAACATGATGTACACCTCCATCCACCGCAGCTGGTGGCTCATGACCCTGCTCTTCACCCTCGCACGACCCTTCACCAAGTCCATGGTAAGAGCAAGAGATTTCATGTCCCCTTCTTTCCCGTGATGCAGTGTGAGGACTGAGTGTTTCATAACGGGCTCTGATTTTGAACATTGGTTCATACGCAGCACAAACACATGATGGCACACAGCTAGCTGTCCTCATGTGAAGCACACGGCAGACTTGATGTGCAGCAGAGTTTGATGTTAGTGTCTTGCTAACACCCTAAAGGGTTGCTCACACAGAACACGGCTTTGCGTTTAAACACACGAGGCGGCCGGCAGTGGAAAAGAAAAAGATGCAAGGCTTCGAGGCGAGTTTTTAGTTCAAATACTTTGAAGTCGAGAACCGCGTTTTAAGAACGATGTGTCTTGTGTGAGATGCATCCGTCTAGAACCTGTTCACATAAAAACAACACAAAAGCAGCTCAGAGTGCAAAAACCTGTTCTTCTTTATTACAATTTTTGATGATATTTTGTGGATTTTTGTTTTACATTAAATTATTATTATTTATATATATACATGTACACACACACAATTGAATGGGTGATAGCCAATAAATGGTTTGTTTTAAATAAATGAAAACACTAAAAGTTAATTTAGGCATCCCAACCTTATAATGTACAGTATGACATCTATACTATAAATCACTTTTGGGATTACATTTAACAGTGGTTCAGTCAATCAATCAATCAATCTAATATTGGTCAATAACATTATTATTATTGAATGCATTTTTTGCATTAACTATTTTAAGTTTCTTTCCACTGAGTTTGTCACAGTGAGTTCTGGAATTGCCTTTGAGTGAACACATGCGACGCTGCCTTTAAATGTGGCCACAGCGAGGTTTATTAGAGTTTAACTGTGTGTGTGTGTGTGTGTGTGTGTGTGTGTGACCTGCCTTTACTTCTGTGAAGTTTAGACACAGTGATGGTGTCCAAGAGAGTTTCACTAGCATGTTTTTGGGTTCTTGAGCAGGAAGAACGTGTGTGTGTGTGTGTGCGTGTGTGTGTCACGCTGCCGTACCGCTGCTCGTATACCCCAGTGCTGCATAAATCAGGCGGGCAGCTCTTCCTGTAGGGAACTCTCTGCATTTTAGCCCGAAGAGGCGAGTCACATACACTTACAGAGACAAACTATAAAATTCAACATCCTCATAAATCATAAAGTATCTGCCTGTCTCGCACCTGAAGCATTTCCTTCCGCTTCTGATATGCTTTAGGCCACACAATGCATTTGATGTAGTCTTTGTTTTAATTTTGGTTGAAAACTCTGAAGGCAGATTTTGATGTAGTGTTGAGTATTTCAAGTGATTTGATTAAGTATTAAAGAGATGGGTATGAATATGTCGTAAGTTTATGCGCACAGCCCAGTCATAACTCAGACCCGCTCATTTCTCCAGCTGTCAGTCATGTTTGATGGATCAAGCCGTTTCTGAACTGTGATTGGCTAGTTTGAGTCCTTGTGCTTTGGTCTGTTGATGAGACCTGTATTAGTTTTGAACATGTAAACAAGAAGCACAATATTTATGACATTTTAGAAATGAATTTGCATTTCCTGTACAAAACACCAGTCAGTATGCAAATATTCCTGTGATTTCATTCCTGATTTGTAAGGGAGACATTTTTACAAGTTTATATATATTATAATTTATAATTTGTATGTATTATACTAAATATAAATATTTATTAAATTATAAATGATATAATTATTATATGATGTGTAAATAAATTAAAACGAAAATCATTTTAGAATCAAGACATAATGTACAGTGTGAAAAATCTATATACATTTTGGGATTACATTTAACAGTGTCATCGAATTATTTGTGCTTTTAATTGTGCCTTTTTATTATTATTATTAATAATAATCATTTTTGTTATTATTATTTGTATTATTTCTTCACCTTTAATTAACGCAGTAATGCTTTCCTGTATTTATTAAACGCTCTCAGACTCAGGACAGCCCCGGTTCTGGCGAGGTGTTGATGTGCCTCTCTCTCCCGCTCCTGAACCCCCTCAGATATTAGTGAACTTAACACAAAACACTGCCGCTACTTTATTTATTGGTTATGAGGCTATGAAGATGCTATCGTTTTAATTGCTTGCAGTCTCATATGGGATGCTGGGAAATTGTTGAAGGTTGCAAAGCTCTGCATAATGTTGACAGGAAGAGCCTGGAACGATATTACACCCAAGCGCAGTAAAATGCCTTTGTCTTCTCCAGAAGCTGGAGGTGATTTATAACTGCGCAAATCTAGAATAAAACCTCTTATTTTGCTGTTTTATTGCATCTGAGTGGGACACTTCCATTTAGTTTAGCGTTTCTTAATGGTTTGATGCGTAGATGCATCAAACATCACAAATTACTGTATGATAATGTAAGATTAGCCTTCATAAAACCAAACAAACTGTTTAATAATAATTTGATTAATGCATTTTGTTTTCTTAATATCGCAGAACATAAAATTGATATGCCATATTAAAGTGCAAAGGATGTCTCAGTGTAATTCATGAAACCGAGTATCATCATCTGATCTTGTAATTTGCAGATAATGTTCAGTTTTGCTGAGTTGATATAAATTCATTGGGTAAGAGGCAGGACTGATATCTGACTTAAACGCACACGACTGTCTTCATCTGTAATCTGTCCATCAGATATGATCTGCCGTTCATCTCTCTTGGCCTGCAGTTGCACATTAGGCCCATGCTGATCTCCAGATGTGTGTAGCTTTGATAAGAGTGGAGTCATTTTCTCCTCGTGATAATCAACGCCGGGTCTGACGGTCATCCGGACGGAGAGCATGCGGGAATCAAAAAAGCATCATTCCATTGACTAGGCTTTCCACGGAGGATAGCAGTTTTAGTGTACAATTTAGGATAAAAATGTTAACAAACTTAAATATTATTTATTATTATTATTAGGGCTGCATGATTAGCCAAAATAAAATTGAAATTGCGATTATGAGCTCACGAAGACTGCGAGTTTTGATGAAGTGTGTGCGCAGCGTGTTTCACGTTGAAGCGCAGCACTGTGTTCAGAGCGGCTTTTCTTGCAGTAAATGCTCTTCCATCTACGGAAGTATTGTGAGATTGAGTCACTTATAACGTGCGTTTATTTGACATAAGGAACACGCACCAAACATCTCTCCAACTTATCGTTTGCAAGCCTGTTGTCCGACAGAAGAGAACATTCAATGACGTTTCAACTCCAGTCACTGTATAATGTCAGTCGAGTGTTTGAAATAACTTCCTTTTGTGATCTTACATGTCTTCATATCACAGAAATAGTCAGATAATATATTATTTTATAGTATTCTACACAGTAATAAAGGAAAGTGCAATTTTAACCAGAAAATTAAAAGTTAGCCCCCCCTATTTATTATTATCACTACAATAATGACTCTAACTCGATCTGGTATTGGTTCACAATGCACTTCAGACACACAGTGTATAAAAGGTGTTTATGGTGTTCAAGTCGACTGTTTTTGACCAAAACTATAATTAATGATAAAGATTTGCATACTACAACAGTATGTGTTTTTTTGTGCACTTTTTCCATGAAAAAAAAAAAAAAGAAGAACATCTCTATGTCACAAAAGTGAAATATTGTGCAATGATCCATTTGTCCTGATTTATTGGGAAGCAACACACATTTGACAAATCTGCCATTGGTGAATCATTTTGATGTGAAAAATGATTTGCAGCCAGGATATACTGTTGTGTTATCAACCGTAGCGGCATTGAATTTGACTAAAATAGGTTTAGAAACAACAGAACACAGCAATTTATGTTACTTGCTCAGAAATCCAAATCCAAGAAGTCCCCAGAGATTCATATAAAGATTGTACAAGCATTTTTGGTTTAGATCAGTTATGCTGTAAGTGTGTTCTGTATTTTTTCTCAATGTCGAAAAAGGTCATTTTTGATCCTTCCTGTGTGGTTTTATATGGAGTGCTATACGTCCCCGAAGCCTCCGTAACCTTTTCATTTGTGTAGTCAAACAGCTGTTTTAGCATGTTTGGTTTGACATTTCTCCGCCAGTTGGGTGTTGTGGCATCTAATGGCTGCTTGATGCTTTGGGACGTGAAGCTGCTGGGAAAATCACAGCCCCCCAATCAGCACCCGTCACGCCCTCCCCCCCCACCGCCGCTTCATCGGGACCCGGTCCGCCATCTGACTGCGCGTTTTCAGCAGTTTAGCGCAATTATTTTCCCCGGGATTCTGCCTCGGGCGCTCCGCTACCTTTTTACATATGCAGGGGCTGAACTTTTGACCATGGCCCAATAGTCGTACATTAACCGACGGTTTGCTCTAAAAGGGGGACTTTAACAAGTTCCTCTGTGCATTGGCAAGTGTCTCTTGTCTCACCTGTGAGATAATTCACCCAGCTTCCTTACGGGAGGCTAAATCTCTCTCGCTCTCGGTGCTCTTGTGAGCCGGGAGAAAGCAGGAGATGCCGCTGATGGATCTTTCCTCAAGCCTGGCTAACGAGGGCTCTGCTTCTATTAGCACACTACAGAGGCATTACCCGCTCTCTCTCGCTCTTCTTTAATGAAGTCTCGTCCCCCCGAGCGGCTCAGGCTTACCCCTCCGCTGTGATGAGGCCTGTCGGCGTGGCGACCGTCCCCCGGTAACCGGCTGTTAGGTCAGGTGTTGTTATCTGCCGGTACACGGGTCCGATCACGCCGGCGCTGACAGGCGCTCAGTGGAGCGAGAGAAGCGGGCCAGAGGTCCACACCCAGATCCCCTTCTGCTGCGCCGGGACACCAGGAGCTGCCAGACGCCCTAATGGGCTCATAATTGGTGATTAGGACCTGCAGGTTGAGAAGAGAACCAGTTCGCTCAGGCTGCGGGAGTGTTTTCCTCTATGAGCTGCCGGCGTCACGTGTGCCGTCTCTGATTCTGCTGGAGCTCTCGGCCTAGAACGATCCGCTAGTGTATCAAACGCATCGCATTTATCCACTCTTGGCCTGTGGTTATATCTGACAATACCCCTCTTCTTTTTCAAGGGTTTTATCTAGATCAGGGATCCCAGCCTTCGCCCCAACAATACACATTTTGTATGTCTCCTTTATCTGACCGCTCCAAATTGCCTCGATACCATTGAGTATCAAAAATGTCTTGTCGTTCGATATCAAATTTCGATACTGAGGGGTTAATCTGGTCAACGTCAGTGAAACTATGAGCATGCAGTGTGTATGATTTGCCCAAATCAAGTGCTGGTGATTGGCTGTGGCAGGAGTGTTGCCGTCTCTGATTCTACACTGATAAAAATGAGTCTGTGGTGAAGTAAATGCTACAGAAAAAAACGGATGTAATTTCTGCATGAAAAAGTTAGTTCAGGCAAGAATTCAAAAAACTAAAGTAAATCCTATATTAGTACTCAGTTCAAGCTTGTAGAAATTAAAGTATAGAAATTAAAATATCAATGATATAAAATTAAGTACAATCTACTCAACTTTTCGAAAACTGGTGTTCCCATCATGCACTGGGGCATGAATAATTAATAAGGTTGATTTTTCACTGTTTTCCAGCTGTATTTACACCGTTTTATCATTGCTTTTGTTGTTAGGTTTGGTAACTTGGCATTTTCTGACATCTGGATTCATTTTCTACTCAAAATGAAACATTTATATTCAAAAACGATCTATCAAACGTTCCCATCATTTATCAAGTAAATCCTGCAAGTTATTTTTTTCAGTTTACTGGACCTCTCGGCCTAGAGTGTATCAAGTGCATTGCATTTATCCACTCTTGGCCTGTGGTTATATCTGACAATACCCCTCTTCTTTTTCAAGGGTTTTATCTAGATCAGGGATCCCAACCTTCGCCCCAACAATACACATTTTGTATGTCTCCTTTATCTGACCGCTCCATTTCAGTGGCTGGTAAGGCCAGTTACACCTTCGTTAATTACTAGTTCGTCAGACTAGTTCTTAAGACACACAGTCTTAAAGTCCCCCTGTAGTCAGTAATTGTATCCCTTAAAACTCATCTTTGATCACCAAAATGATATTTTTTTTTTCATGCCTTAAAATATCTTGAATGTAACTCGACACCCTTGCCTCATTTAGTATGCGCGTTCTATGCATATGCAAATAAGCCCCGCCTCCACTCACTCCCTCAGCTCAGAGATCCACACGTTGATCTGATTGGTTACAAGGTAGTTTGTGATGTCAGAAACACCAGCGATTTCAAAGCGTGTTTTTGAGACTGTCTTTGGTTCACTGCAGTTTTAAGGAGAAAATACTCAGCAATGGTGTCGCCTTATGAATTTACACATGGTTTGTCTTAAAGCATATTAAAAGCAACACATATAACATATACATATATAAACAACATTAAAAGCTTGATTTTCACCACTGGGGGACATAGTGGGGGACACTTTAACATAGTTTGTTGCATGTTGTTTTAATGTGTTGTTTGTGTGTGTGCTGCTGACTGTACTGCACTTTGGTCTGCATGTGCAGTTGTAAAGTGCTTTGTAAATAAAATAAAGTTAAGTAAAGTAGTAGCTTTGTTTATGCAACTAGCCCCTGGTCTTAGAGTGTCTGTTATTGAGTTGATTCAGGAGTGTTAGCCTGAAGCTGTATTGTTGGCGTGCCTCCTCTTGATAACAAGACTTGAAACTTTTTAGGCAAGTTTTCCCCTTGGTTTGGTCGAAGCAAAGTTCCACGTTCAGTTCCACCTCTTTGTCTCCGCAGGTCTCCATTCACGCTTTTGTCCATTTGCTTCTACAGAACAGTTGTATCTGCCAGATAAGGCATACAGCAATGAGACTAAACCTGAAACTAGCCATTAACCAATAGTGCTTAGCTTCTGCCTTTTGCTTTCACGAACCGTGCTCCAGAACCTTGTTTTTTAAGCGGACACCGAGGAACCAGTCCTCATGTCCAGATGAACCCAGCAAGCGTCCTGGCACACATTACACCACATAGAAAGGTCCTTCTGTGGTTAAACTGCATCCAACATGCGGACAGTAGGTTCAGAGCAAACTGTGAACTGTGCATGTAAACATCACAACACCTCGTCCTGCGTGACGTCTGCTTGCAGCTGAACATCAGACCTTGAATAGACTGTAATCTTTAATTTAATCGGGGCAACATGAAGGCTTGATGTTACTCCATTCTCTCTCCATCTCCCCCCCCCCATTACCTATTATGAGTCTGGAAGACAATCTGAGACCTAAAAGCACACAATCCCATTTGCTTGTATTGACATGTGTGTCTCAACTCAATCCTATTACCAGGATTATAGTCTACCAAGACACACCGTTTCATTAAAATAATGTGTTGGTCTACAGGCAGCCACACACACGTATACACACACGCTCGCAGCTCTTCGGAGCGAGCGACTCGTTGTGCAGTTGGAAACCCAGCAAATAGTTTATTGCTTGATCAGCCGATGTGGCTGGGAAGGTGTCGGGATCGATAAAGGGCCAATCAGAGGCGGGCGGGCAACATTCGGGAGAGCCCGGGAGCTGTCATGTCATTCCCGTTTGACCCCCAGTCAAAGTCACACAGCGGCCCATCCATCTGAGTGTGTGTGGCTAATCCTGCGTCCATCTGAAGACCTGAACACACCAGCGCTGGCGGAGTGAGACCATGACTCCCAATGACTCGCACTGATGCCGCTGTTCTGGAGCGATCTGTCACTTTGAGGGATTATAAGGATGTTTCACTTCGGGTTGCATCATGTGATCACAACCAGCATTTATTCAGACACCTTCAACATTTCTCACATTATCTCAGTTTATTTGCTATAGTTTAGAAAATATTAATAAAATATGAGCAGAACTCAGTTGATATTTGACTGGTTTTGTCCGTCCTTCTGTTAGACTGTCTCACACATGAATTATGTTGAATATCCATCAGCTGTTAAATTTAACTACACAACTAGATAATACCAGTTTAGCTCAACCGATCACCAAGCAATGCTTCATTTTGTTCAGTCTGTGTGTAAAAAGAGCATTAGCAATTAAAGAAAACACACTTCAACAAAACATGATCAGCTCAAAGTGTCTGAATAATGTTTGGGTATAATATGTCACAGTTTACTTTATTTTGCTATTCTCACTTACATAAATGAACTATACTGTCCTGCACCCACTAGTAAAAAAATACATCAAACATGATCTCTGGCTTGACTGTACAGTAGAGTGATTGCAGGAAATACTGTCAAGAAAAAGGGCGGTAATTACAATTGAATGACATTGTAATTTTTATTTTTGCATTAATTTGGACCCGTTTTACCACAATACTGGTAATTCCATCATGAAGTTAATTATGCTTTACAACCCTCATGTCTCCAAAACACCCTTTCCCAGAATTCCCAACCGCGTCCCCTAAAAGCGGGCTCCCAGATCCAGATCCACCCGGATAGAGGCCGGTTTTGGTGACGTGTGGCTGATGGACTATTTTTCAAATTGATTTCAAAAATGTACGTAAGCAGTTGATCTTCCACCCTAGATTACCTATTGATTTTTAATATGAAAAGCTCATTATACAAACAGTAACTGCAACACCAAAAGCTAGCCAACCTTTGCATAAATCCTTTAATTGAATTCCCAGAGCCTGTGGTTCTACATTTTTTTAATTAAATCCATTTCTTTTCCTTTTTTTCCCCTTTCTTCTGTAAGTGTTGGTGTTTAATTTGCATGCTGTGAAGTGGGTCCTGTCCTAGATAAAGTGCCATTGATCCTTATTAAAGCACACCTCTAGGCCTGCTGAAAACCAACTGGGAAAATTAAATGTGTTCATGGTGCATACACTTATTCCCTGCATGATCGGATTAGAGAGGGAGGGAACCGGAGAGAGCGAGTGAGAGTTAAAATGGAGAAAGAGGAAAGTGAATGGCGAACAGAAAATAAAACGAGAGACAGAATGATATTGAGGGGAGAGAAGTAGAGAGGTGAAAAGATTAAGAGGGGAAAACGAAGAATTATTATTGATTTGGCAAACATTATTGCGTTATGTTTCACCAAGCGTCCCGAAGAGACACCGGTGGGCCTGAAATGAAATTCTGCGCAGTTTCATCTCAAATCCAGCGGTGTGTGTTTTCACTCGACCTCCTGGTTCGGCTTTATCAAAGCTGC
>NC_139982.1:9762196-9767196 GCF_963993115.1 Abramis brama
AGTTATAACGTCAGAATTGTGATATAAACTCACGTTTGAGAGTTATAACGTCAGAATTGTGAGATAAAAACTCACGTTTGAGAGTTATAACGTCAGAATTGTGATAAAAACTCACGTTTGAGAGTTATAACGTCAGAATTGTGATATAAACTCACATTTGAGAGTTATAACGTCAGAATTGTGAGATAAACTCACATTTGAGAGTTATAACGTCAGAATTGTGATAAAAACTCACGTTTGAGAGTTATAACGTCAGAATTGTGATAAAAACTCACATTTGAGAGTTATAACGTCAGAATTGTGAGATATAAACTCACGTTTGAGAGTTATAACATCAGAATTGTGATATAAACTCACATTTGAGAGTTATAACGACAGAATTTTGATAAAAACTCACGTTTGAGAGTTATAACATCAGAATTGTGAGATATAAACGCATTTGAGAGTTATAACGTCAGAATTGTGATATAAACTCACATTTGAGAGTTATAACATCAGAATTGTGATATAAACACATTTGAGAGTTATAACGTCAGAATTGTGAGATATAAACTCACATTTGAGAGTTATAACATCAGAATTGTGAGATAAAAACTCACGTTTGAGAGTTATAACATCAGAATTGTGAGATAAAAACTCACATTTGAGAGTTATAACATCAGAATTGTGATAAAAACTCACGTTTGAGAGTTATAACATCAGAATTGTGATAAAAACTCAAGTTTGAGAGTTATAACGTCAGAATTGTGATATAAACTCACATTTGAGAGTTATAACATCAGAATTGTGATAAAAACTCACGTTTGAGAGTTATAACATCAGAATTGTGATGATAACTCAAGTTTGAGAGTTATAACGTCAGAATTGTGATATAAACTCACGTTTGAGAGTTATAACATCAGAATTGTGAGATATAAACTCACATTTGAGAGTTATAACATCAGAATTGTGATAAAAACTCACGTTTGAGAGTTACAACGTCAGAATTGTGATATAAACTCACATTTGAGAGTTATAACGTCAGAATTGTGAGATATAAACTCACATTTGAGAGTTATAACATCAGAATTGTGATAAAAACTCACGTTTGAGAGTTATAACGTCAGAATTGTGATATAAACTCACATTTGAGAGTTATAACGTCAGAATTGTGATAAAAACTCACATTTGAGAGTTATAACATCAGAATTGTGATATAAACTCACATTTGAGAGTTATAACATCAGAATTGTGAGATATAAACTCACATTTGAGAGTTATAACATCAGAATTGTGATAAAAACTCACATTTGAGAGTTATAACATCAGAATTGTGATATAAACTCACATTTGAGAGTTATAACGACAGAATTTTGATAAAAACTCACATTTGAGAGTTATAACATCAGAATTGTGAGATATAAACTCACGTTTGAGAGGTATAACGTCAGAATTGTGAGATATAAACTCACGTTTGAGAGTTATAACATCAGAATTGTGATATAAACTCACATTTGAGAGTTATAACATCAGAATTGTGATATAAACTCGCATTTGAGAGTTATAACATCAGAATTGTGATATAAACACATTTGAGAGTTATAACGTCAGAATTGTGATATAAACACATTTGAGAGTTATAACGTCAGAATTGTGAGATATAAACTCACGTTTGAGAGTTATAACATCAGAATTGTGAGATATAAACTCACGTTTGAGAGTTATAACGTCAGAATTGTGATATAAACACATTTGAGAGTTATAACGTCAGAATTGTGATATAAACTCACGTTTGAGAGTTATAACGTCAGAATTGTGATAAAAACTCACGTTTGAGAGTTATAACGTCAGAATTGTGATATAAACTCACATTTGAGAGTTATAACGTCAGAATTGTGAGATATAAACTCACATTTGAGAGTTATAACGTCAGAATTGTGAGATATAAACTCACGTTTGAGAGTTATAACATCAGAATTGATATAAACTCACATTTGAGAGTTATAACGTCAGAATTGTGATAAAAACTCACATTTGAGAGTTATAACGTCAGAATTGTGATATATAAACTCACGTTTGAGAGTTATAACATCAGAATTGTGATATAAACTCACATTTGAGAGTTATAACGACAGAATTTTGATAAAAACTCACGTTTGAGAGTTATAACATCAGAATTGTGAGATATAAACGCATTTGAGAGTTATAACGTCAGAATTGTGATATAAACTCACATTTGAGAGTTATAACATCAGAATTGTGATATAAACACATTTGAGAGTTATAACGTCAGAATTGTGAGATATAAACTCACATTTGAGAGTTATAACATCAGAATTGTGAGATATAAACTCACGTTTGAGAGTTATAACGTCAGAATTGTGATAAACTCACATTTGAGAGTTATAACATCAGAATTGTGATATAAACTCACGTTTGAGAGTTATAACGTCAGAATTGTGATAAAAACTCACGTTTGAGAGTTATAACGTCAGAATTGTGATATAAACTCACGTTTGAGAGTTATAACGTCAGAATTGTGAGATAAAAACTCACGTTTGAGAGTTATAACGTCAGAATTGTGATATAAACTCACATTTGAGAGTTATAACGTCAGAATTGTGATAAAAACTCACGTTTGAGAGTTATAACGTCAGAATTGTGATAAAAACTCACGTTTGAGAGTTATAACGTCAGAATTGTGATATAAACTCACATTTGAGAGTTATAACGTCAGAATTGTGAGATAAACTCACATTTGAGAGTTATAACGTCAGAATTGTGATAAAAACTCACGTTTGAGAGTTATAACGTCAGAATTGTGATAAAAACTCACATTTGAGAGTTATAACGTCAGAATTGTGAGATATAAACTCACGTTTGAGAGTTATAACATCAGAATTGTGATATAAACTCACATTTGAGAGTTATAACGACAGAATTTTGATAAAAACTCACGTTTGAGAGTTATAACATCAGAATTGTGAGATATAAACGCATTTGAGAGTTATAACGTCAGAATTGTGATATAAACTCACATTTGAGAGTTATAACATCAGAATTGTGATATAAACACATTTGAGAGTTATAACGTCAGAATTGTGAGATATAAACTCACATTTGAGAGTTATAACATCAGAATTGTGAGATAAAAACTCACGTTTGAGAGTTATAACATCAGAATTGTGAGATAAAAACTCACATTTGAGAGTTATAACATCAGAATTGTGATAAAAACTCACGTTTGAGAGTTATAACATCAGAATTGTGATAAAAACTCAAGTTTGAGAGTTATAACGTCAGAATTGTGATATAAACTCACATTTGAGAGTTATAACATCAGAATTGTGATAAAAACTCACGTTTGAGAGTTATAACATCAGAATTGTGATAAAAACTCAAGTTTGAGAGTTATAACGTCAGAATTGTGAGATATAAACTCACATTTGAGAGTTATAACGTCAGAATTGTGATATAAACTCACGTTTGAGAGTTATAACGTCAGAATTGTGATATAAACTCACATTTGAGAGTTATAACATCAGAATTGTGATATAAACTCACATTTGAGAGTTATAACATCAGAATTGTGATAAAAACTCACGTTTGAGAGTTACAACGTCAGAATTGTGATATAAACTCACATTTGAGAGTTATAACGTCAGAATTGTGAGATATAAACTCACATTTGAGAGTTATAACATCAGAATTGTGATAAAAACTCACGTTTGAGAGTTATAACGTCAGAATTGTGATATAAACTCACATTTGAGAGTTATAACGTCAGAATTGTGATAAAAACTCACATTTGAGAGTTATAACATCAGAATTGTGATATAAACTCACATTTGAGAGTTATAACATCAGAATTGTGAGATATAAACTCACATTTGAGAGTTATAACATCAGAATTGTGATAAAAACTCACATTTGAGAGTTATAACATCAGAATTGTGATATAAACTCACATTTGAGAGTTATAACGACAGAATTTTGATAAAAACTCACATTTGAGAGTTATAACATCAGAATTGTGAGATATAAACTCACGTTTGAGAGGTATAACGTCAGAATTGTGAGATATAAACTCACGTTTGAGAGTTATAACATCAGAATTGTGATATAAACTCACATTTGAGAGTTATAACATCAGAATTGTGATAACTCACGTTTGAGAGTTATAACATCAGAATTGTGATATAAACTCACATTTGAGAGTTATAACGTCAGAATTGTGATAAAAACTCACGTTTGAGAGTTATAACGTCAGAATTGTGAGATATAAACTCACGTTTGAGAGTTATAACGTCAGAATTGTGATATAAACTCACATTTGAGAGTTATAACATCAGAATTGTGATATAAACTCACGTTTGAGAGTTATAACGTCAGAATTGTGATAAAAACTCACATTTGAGAGTTATAACGTCAGAATTGTGAGATATAAACTCACGTTTGAGAGTTATAACGTCAGAATTGTGAGATATAAACTCACGTTTGAGAGTTATAACGTCAGAATTGTGATATAAACTCACATTTGAGAGTTATAACATCAGAATTGTGATATAAACTCACGTTTGAGAGTTATAACGTCAGAATTGTGATAAAAACTCACGTTTGAGAGTTATAACGTCAGAATTGTGATATAAACTCACATTTGAGAGTTATAACATCAGAATTGTGATAAAAACTCACATTTGAGAGTTATAACATCAGAATTGTGATAAAAACTCACATTTGAGAGTTATAACGTCAGAATTGTGATAAAAACTCACATTTGAGAGTTATAACATCAGAATTGTGATATAAACACATTTGAGATGTTGATATTGATAACTACGGACACTTTATACTGTCATTTTCCACTATATTTCTGACCTTCACTATTAAACCAGATGTTTTTGATACGTGATGGTTCTGCTTGAAGATTTTTGACCTGGTGTCGTTCGGCTCAAACAGTCATCGATGTGTTTAGATGCGTGAACGCTCGTATGCTAATGAGTGCGTGACATCATCGAGCG
>NC_139982.1:9772196-9804696 GCF_963993115.1 Abramis brama
GTGCGGTGTGTGTGTCGATATCCTCTGCACCGCTGGTCCTGGGCCGCTGATTAAAACGCCACACAGGGAGCGGGCACGCATGAAAATTTGATGGCAAATTGATTTCAAGTTGGTCTTGAAATTTGTCCTCAGCTGGAGCCGATACTAAAGACGTGTTTCTGTCGGCGGAGAGTGAGACAGGCACTGATGACAGGAACACACACCAGAGCACTCGTCTTTCTACACACTCCTGTTTCAGTGTGTTGTGTTGAATGTCTGAGAACTTTATTCTGTTGTATGTTAAAGTGGCCACTCTTCTGATCCAGCTTATATATGTGCTGGCTGTAAAGGAGTTTTTTGGCACTTTTTAATTGATGAAAATTGATAACGAACAACCGGGATTCAAGCTAGAAACGATGCTTGATATTTTTGCTTAAGAAAGTGTTAAAATAACATTGTAGTCATTCGAATGCTAGGTAGTGTGCTTTATGTGTAGTTCAATTACACAAAGTGTGTGTGTGTGTGTTTGTTTGTGTGCCTCTGATGTTTGGTCAGTTGAATATAGTCTCATTTCCCCTAGATGTCTTTGTTTTCTTTGTACTTTGCCAGATAATCCTGCTTTAGTGGCTCACTGTGTGCAGGACGGCAGCTAAGCAGAAAGTGTAATCCCTACTCAGGTATTGATAGTTTAGATTGACTCCCGCTGGCTCTCATAATGACTGATGAGACCTTTTACTGCCAAAAGAGCCCAAATCACCAGAGAAACACAGAAGAGGACGTAATGGCTATCGGAGAGAAACTGAATAATACAAAAGCGTGAGGAACAAACTAAACAAAGTGAGCGAAAGAACAAACAAATGAGAGAAATTTAATCATGACTGAAAAAACAAATAAACAAACAAAAATGAAAAAAAAAATGAACGAAAGAACAAACAAACAAAACACAGCGTGCAAAAGACCTAACAAATAAGTAGATTTAATGAAGAAGACTGAAAAACCAAACAAATAAAAATTAAAGTAGAAAAGTGAGAAAAACAAACAAACAAAAGAATGTAAGAACAAACAAAAGAAAGCAAGGGAAGAACAAACAAATTAGTGAAATTTAATTAAAAAGACTGAAAAAACAAACAATCTAAACAAAAGTGAACAAAAAAAAAAAGACTGAAAAAACAAACAAACAAAAGTGGACGAAAAAACAATACAAATTTAAAAAAATATAATGAAAAAGACAAACAGACAAAAATGTCAGTGAACAAAGAGGGAAAAAACTAAAGAATGAAAAACAAGCAAACAACAAAAAGCAGGTGAAAGAACAAACAAATGAGTGATTTAATGAAAAAAGACTGAAAAAGTAAACAAACAAAAATGAAAGTGAACAAAGAGAAAAAACCTAAAGAATGTAAGAACAAACAAAAGAAAGCAGGGCAAAGAACAAACAAATTAGTGAAATTTAATAAAAAAAAATACAATCTAAATGAAAGTGAGAAAAAAAAAAAAGACTGAAAAAACACAAAAATGAAAGTGAACAAAGATGGGAAAAAACCCCAAAAGAATGAAAAACAAACAAATAAAACAAAGCGGCCGAAATAACAAACAAATGAGTAGATTTAATGGAAAAGACTGAAAAAGGAAACAAACAAAAATGAAAGTGAACAAAGAGAAAGAATGAAAGAACAAACAAAAATCGGGGGAAAGAACAAACAAATGAGTTAAATTTAACGAAAAAGACATTAAGAATGAAATAAATTTAAAGAAATTAAGAATGAAAGTGAAAGAACAAACTACTAAATAAATAAAAAAATAATGAAAAAGGGAACAAAAAGACAAAAAAGGCAGTAAACAAAAGTAGGAATGAATGAATGAAAGAGAATGAAAAAGAGTGGGAAAGAACAAACTAACAAAAGCAAAGGAAAGACTGAAAAAACTATATGAAGAGTGAAAGAACAAACAAAATAGTAAACAAAAGAAAGACAACGAAACTGACAAAACCAAGGTCAGACACGATAACAGAGAAAACGAGTGAAAGACGCAATGAAAGAAAGATCAGTAGATAGACAGAAAGACGAACGAAACGAACGAATAACAATATCAAGCACAGAATACAGTACAGCGTCGTGACCTCAAACACAGCGTCACGCCTCATTCATTTACTCTATTACACACGCATACACACACACGCGCACACACACACACACACCTCTTTCCTTCGTTCCTTCACTCCCCTCTCCTCTGGAGCAATATTCTCCTTCTGTTGCTCTTATTTATGTAAACTTGTTAATAAAAACGCTTTTTTAGGGAGCAGTGAATGGAAATGAAAACATCTCCCGCTCCGGCAGCCAGCCTCAATTTAACCTAAAACACAAAACAATTTGAAATTACAATGGGGAGAGATTAAGAGGAGATTAAATCTGAGGGAGAGGCGCGTGATGGCAGGAGGAGATAGTGCATATTCATTATGACAGCATCGGGACGGGGACGGGGACGGGGACGGGGGGGAGCAGATGGCATTGTAATTTAACGGGGATGTTTCCGAACACGGAACAACTCCACACATCAGGAGTGAAGGATGCCGCCGTTTCAAAAGAAATCAATTGCGAAACGGGTCGGAGCCGTCGTGCATACAATAATTGAATATTAGTCGAGGAGCGCGGGTCGTGGGACGGTCCGGGCGAGGAGTGGTCAGCCACACACACACACACACACACACCGACCGGTGTGCGATATCACTGTCCTGTGATTGATTAGCACACCTTTGATGTGTGTGTGTGTGTGTGTGATCCCGCACCATTAGACACATCAGCTTTGTCTTAGCCGCATGACATAATCAATAATTACAACTGTTAATCAATGTGATTTTAAATAAGCATCGACCATGTTTGCAAGGTTACCCGGGTCTATTGCTCAACATTAAGCCCAAAACGAGGAGCAGAATCCAGTTCTCCTCCCGGTCTATGAGGAAATTATTCCTTTCCCGTTTCTTTTATCTGATTGCATTTCAGATCGTTCTATTTTACAAGCCTGACTATATGAAAAACAAGCACACGTGAATTCCTGTAGGGCGTGGAGTTGTGTGTGGCCACACGTCGTGTGTGTGTGTAGATGTGAAGGCGTCTCAGACTGCAGATTAGCGGGTCTGATTTACCGCTGGTCTTGTGTTTGGGTCTTGGAGCCCCTCGCTGCATTTGTCTGGATTTCCTAATGGTGTTTCAACAGCCTCTGCTTAAGAGCTACTTTCTCATGTTAATGGTTGCACAAACACTCGTTCCCTAACACAACCTGTGCTTTCAGCTCGGTGCGCTCAACCAGAGCCGTTTCAGAGTGTGTCGGAGCAGCGCTGGGACATTTCATTTGGGCTAAGGTCCAGATGGACACGCTAGATACAGAATATATAAACAGGGATGCACCCATATGAATATTTTGGCTAATACCGATAACCAATAATTCTTTATATTTGAATGCCGATAATCGATATACTGGCCGACAAATCAAAAATTTTATATCATTTTTGAGAGCCTGATTACAAAAACAAAAGTCTCACTATTAAAACACATGTCTGAAACACACAATTATAACGTTCTCATTATAATTTTATGTTGCCTATATGACAGCACATAACTGTATTTTCCATTTTTGAAGTGATTTTAATCATATTTCCAGCAGTTTAAACCCATCTTGTTGAACAGTGCAAATCTGAAGCGTCTCGGCTGAAGGAAAAACACATTAATCGTCTTTAATATATCGGGTAAACGTTCTTATCGGGCCGATAATGATAACATTAAAGATGAACATATATCGTCCGATACCGATAACATTAAAGGTGCCATGTGTCAGAATTGAGGTAAAAATATCCAAAAAATGAGCTACACGCATCAAAAGAATGAGAAGAAATAAGGGCGATGATGTCATTAAAAAAATGACAAGTTATAGTGCTGCAGAGATATCAACCTGAATTAGCATTAGCATTACTAGCCACGGCCCGACAGGTGTCGTAATACCAGTTTCGGCCATGGGAGGCGGTATGCGGGCAACATAACCACCAGCCAAACATGCAATACACGAATAACTCGCACGGCTTGTGGGTGTACTTGAACCTGATGTCAATCGTGTGGAAAGTTAGCCTACAGCCCATTACTACATTCAAATAAAATCTGATAAAAAAAGGAACAGAACCCGAGTAAACATTGGCACTGCTTTCCATTGCTGGAGACAACTAATGGACATGAAAGAAATGAGGTTCGACTCCGAACTTGCAACATTTCTTTTGGATTGGTAAGTAAGATGCTGTTAGTATTTCGTTAGAAGTTTGTTTTATATGTTTGTGTAGTTTTTTCGGGAAGTTATAACATAGAAATGTATCGAAGGCTGTTCGATAAACGTATATATAACGTACATAAATATAGTATTGTAATAGTACACATATATAGCACAATCTCTATAGCTCTTTTTTTCTTGCCAACTACGTGACCTATATTATGTTTATTAAATGGCTTTCCTGAGGTAAATCTGACATAATTGTTCTCCAACTGTGTTATTGACCTCTTCACGCTGATAAAAAACACTGATTGGTCGATATTATGTATGAGGAATACATTTTGGTAAGTCATAGCCTACTGTATCTTTCAACAGTGTTCGTGTTTATTTACTATTAGCTAGTAGAGATGATCGGGTCACGTGCGCTAGGGATCTGTCGTGTAACATTTACAAGTGCCAAAACGGTATTTATTGTTTGAATTGCGTAATAAAATTGACAGGATCTGAGAGCTGAGATTTTTTTATATCATAAGTAACCTGCTCTGTCTAGTCTGTCGGTCTCCGTGTCCTCTTTGCTTCGCGATTTTTCTGTGCGTGAGAAAATGGATGTGTGGCGTGAGAGCCTGTGAAAAGTGTCAATTGCGTGTGTCTCACGGTGAATGCGTGAGAGTTGGAAGCTCTGGTTACGTTGGCGCTAGCTTAGTCAACATCAGCGAATGCTGTCTGTCAAATTAATGTAATTCAAACTAACAATAAAAATGTAATATGAACAAAACGAATATGAACATATTCACTGGTAAAGGTGAAGGGGAGTAGCTTGAAGATGTCATATTCATACTCTAGAGTAGACCAACTCACTTTCTGGAGGTATACTGCCCCCATCTGGTATGGAATGTGGAGTATGAATTAATTTTTTTTGACACAAGGCACCTTTAAAGATGAACATATATCGGCCGATAACGATAACATTAAAGATGAACATATATCGGCCGATACCGATAACATTAAAGATGAACATATATCGGCCGATACCGATAACATTAAAGATGAACATATATCGGCCGATAACTATAACATAAAAGATGAACATATATCGGCCGATAATGATAACATTAAAGATGAACATATATCGGCCGATACCGATAACATTAAAGATGAACATATATCGGCCGATAACTATAACATAAAAGATGAACATATATCGGCTGATAACGATAACAGTAAAGATGAACATATATCGGTCGATAACTATAACATAAAAGATGAACATATATCGGCCGATAACGATAACATTAAAGATGAACATATATCGGCCGATACCGGTAACATTAAAGATGAACATATATCGGCCGATACCGATAACATTAAAGATGAACATATATCGGCCGATAACTATAACATAAAAGATGAACATATATCGGCCGATAACTATAACATTAAAGATGAACATATATCGGCCGATAACTATAACATTAAGGATGAACATATATTGGGCGATAACTATAACATAAAGATGAACATATATCGGCCGATACCGATAACATTAAAGATCAACATATATCGGCCGATACCGATAACATTAAAGATGAACATATATCGGCCGATACGATAACATTAAAGATGAACATATATCGGCCGATACCGATAACATAAAAAATGAACATATATCGGCTGATAACGATAACAGTAAAGATGAACATATATCGGCCGATAACATTAAAGATGAACATATATCGGCCGATAACGATAACATTAACGATGAACATATATCGGCCGATAACGATAACATTAAAGATGAACATATATCGGCCGATAACGATAACATTAAAGATGAACATATATCGGCCGATAACGATAACATTAAAGATGAACATATATCGGCTGATAACGATAAACATTAAAGATGAACATATATCGGCCGATACCGATAACATTAACGATGAACATATATCGGCCGATAACGATAACATTAAAGATGAACATATATCGGCCGATAACGATAACATTAAAGATGAACATATAACGGCCGATAACAATAACATTAAAGATGAACATATATCGGCCGATACCGATATGGTGGCCGATATATTGTGCATTCATATACTGTAAATAAACATTCAGTGAAGCTGAGAGTAATAGACACTCATTGAAAACTAAAAGAATGATCCACTTAGCCAAATGATTTAATAAATAGACACGAAAGAAAGCAAGGAAACCGAAAGAACAGAAGAATAAAACAAATCATGAACAAAATAATGAAATCTGACTGAATGAACAAAAGAATTCAACAAACAAAAGAAAAAAGAAACAAAGAAACAAAGATCAAATAAAGAACTACATTTAAAATGTGCAATCAGAAACATCATATATACATTCAAGACAGACAATAAAGGAGAAAGAACAAAGAGTGAAAACAAACAGACAAGGCAGGACAAAACAAAAATTAATAGAACCAAAATACAACATGAAGGAATGAAAGGCTCGACAGAACAAAAACGCAATAAAGAACAAATGACTGAACGAAAAAAAAGAATGAGGGATAGAAACAAACCACAGACGAAACAACAAAAAAGACTGAACAAAAACAAAGAAACAAAATAAACAGACACTTAATGAAATGATGACAGATGAAACAGACGAAATACAGAACAAAACAAAGACTGAAAGGAAGAACGAACAAAAAAGTCAAACAAAACAGACAAAACCAAGAATAGGCATGGAGAACAAGCACTAAGTACAGAATGAAACTGAAGTTTAAAACAGGAACTAAAGGGATAAATAGATAGCACAAATATACACACAATATTGTTTCTATATACAGAAGAAGTGTAAGCACCAGAAGAGTTCTGTGATCATACGGCTCACACCTGGACATGATCCTGTAGTCTACGTACAGAACCTGAGACAGAGGAAATTACAGCAGAATAAATGACTGCAATCACAGTGAGATCAGTCAAGGGTGATTCGTGATTATGATATGATTGTGCATAAATCTCAGCTGGGTTTATGACATATGTAGTTTTATACAGATTAAGCCTCAATCTAAACGTCATTGTTTAAGGGTTGTTATTGGACATGTCTGGCTGCCATGAGAATGCAGTGGAATTCAAATGCGTGTGTGTGTGTGTCCTTGGGGCACGGCCAATCTGATCTCACTGCGATGTGTGTGAAAGCTAATGAGGAAACGTTTCATTCATTAAAAGACAACGTTTACTGACAAACACTTGCAGCCGATCAAGAGTGCCGTCACAGAAGATGTGCATATTGAGTTTAGCACTCTTATTCGTAAAATATAATTATAAAATAAAATGTAAAATTAATATAATATTTAATATTAATAAAAGGTAGCACTTTATTTTTCAGTGCCCTTGTTACATGTACTTACTACAGTAATAAGAGTAAATTATGCATAATCGCATGCAACTAACCATAAATCAAACTCAGTCCTAACGTTAACTCTATAGTAAATGCATGTAGATAATTAATATTACTCAATACTTATTTGTACAATTGCACTGTAACAAGGACACCATAAAAATAAAATACAGTGTAAACTAATATAAGTATAAACAAATATAAAAATAAATATCAATCAAAATACATACAAAAATATTATTTAGTGTATCATTATATTCATTAATTAGTATTATTAATATAATTTTTTTGGAGTAATTGCATTGCCACAAAGTACTTCTATTTACGCATTGTCTGAGAAAAACTGTGCATGAGATTCAGTGTTATGGAGATTTTAAGCACTTCACCAAAACTGTGTGCATGACCTTCTCTTTTTTCTTAAATCCATTAACATAAAAAAACGCACCAAACATTTTCATTTTCAGACAGGCTTCCTGAATCTCCAACACTCGTCCGCTTGTTAAACTTTGCTGTTAAACCCCAGTATCCCGTATGTTCCCCTGTTCCCCTCACTGGGATGGAGATTCCTGGTGGTTCCTCCCTTTCCTAATCTGTTGATCAGAGCTTTTGGTTAAATCATGATGCATAGTCTGGGTCTGTACAGGGGCCCATTAGTCATGGTGCGGCCCTTCGACGTATCCGCTTTTTATCCATCTCTTAAATCAGTGTGTGCGGGTATTGGCAGCCGGCTGGGCCGCCTCCCAGAGCCCTGATTGAAGTGGCATTGTTTGGGAGACATGGAGCGCTCAATCAATATTCAGTCTTACTAAATTACAGTTTGCATGAAAAATGAGGCCCTCCCCCGTGAAGGGACCGGAGACTTTGGGAGATGTGCCCGGGAAGTGTTTCATCAACACTCCTCACCTCCGGCGCAGACACATGAAATACACATCTCCAGAACAGTTAAGAGTGCTGTGATGATGAATTCACTGCTTAATGTGATTTAGTGCGCGTGTGCTAATGATAGACTGAGATATCAACTAGGCTGTTAAATTGGTCGATATTTGGGCCATTTTAAGATGTTTTTAAAATTTGCATTATATTGCCCTTCTCTTAATGTTTTGGCGTCGGTTTTAAGCAGAACAAAGACATTTTTAAGTAGAACAAAGGACAAAAGAAAGAGCAGAACAAAACAAAAAATACTGAGCAAAACAGCCAAAATAAAATAAAATAAAAATACAACAAAATAAAGCATGAGTTAGATCATGGGCATGCAGCGCTAAAGTTGGTGTTTAGTAGCTTTCTTTTGGTTTGCATTTCTCGATTCTTACCCTGCATTAATTAACATGTTGCTTTGATTTCCATGAGGCGAACCCTTTCTCATAATGATTGATTGCATCACTTAATAATATTTCTTCATCTCCAGTGACCGGCCACCTGTGCTCGCTTCTCAACCCTCAGTGGAGACCCAGACCCTTAAACTCCCAGCTTTCGCTCTTTACCTTTCACCCTTCACCTTTCACCCAGCTTGACCAGTTCAGTCTCTCAGCTGGCCATGAGCGTGGCCATTTTCTGAAGAGGGTTTCTGTTGGCCACTTTCACTGCTGGATCACATCTCCTCCAGGCTGCGGCTGTCTCTTAACCCCACTCTATTAATCATCTCTCTCTTATTCACCCCCTCTGTTCATTTAACGCTCCTTCATGGTACCAAGAGGGTCAATTAGGCCCTGCAAGACCCAACACTGACTATAAGGGTCTCCCAGCCTCCCAGAGACACAGGAGGGGCAATTAGGCCGTCTAATGCTGGTCGCTGAACACGAACACCGGATGTTTGTTTGAGACTATGCACACACACACACACACACACACACATATGCTCACACAGACTTCATTTGATGCCTGCCAGCTGGACCATATAACGTGTAAACCTTAAACAATTAACTTAAAGTTTTACCATCTATTTATGTGAGTCTGTGGTTGAGGGTGTTTGTGTAGATGTTGTTTAGGAATGAAGTTTTCCCAGGTGAGGGCTGTAGTCCAGTGTAGCTTGACTGGCTTTCTCAAAGCTAAAAGGCAATTACCCCAGGTCAAGATCCCTGAGCAGAGAACCAGGAGGAAGGAAGGACAGTACAAAGAAACCGGGGCATTAATTACGTTTTTCATGGAAATTAATTTTCATGGCTTTTCCTTGAATTTGCCCCACTTTAATATTTGATATTTTAAAACATCTGTTAACATTATCCTAAAGACCCTATAAAATGGTTTGACAAATACAATTTTCTCTAAAATGTTGATGTAGTTGAAACAAGGAAATTGTGGTTTATCCTTGTTTTTAAAATCCATTAGCATTTACATTTGCGTCACACTCCAGAAAAATCATGCCTTGCTACTTGCTATTGTTAGTCTGAGGCAGGAGCATTAGAGGGAGGGACAAAAATTGTATATGCAAGAAAAAGACTGTAAATGTTAAATGTGTTTATCGGGTAATAGTTTATTTTGTCTTATTTTAACTTTTAGGAGTATACTAGCATACAGATAAGCTCAGATGTAACTGAAAAGCTATAAGGCAGAAATCCCTATTTTGTTTTTGTGGGGTCTTTAAAGTGGACATAACACACAGTTTCTGCCAATCTCATGCTAATCTTGAGGACCTATAGAGTAGAATTGCATCCTTCATATCTTTGAAGAGTCTTTAGTTTTGTCAGATTTATAAAAGACAGATACGCTGTACCGATTCTTTCTGAAAACAGCCAAGCTCCTGAAGGCGTGCCGTGGGCGGAGCTAAAGAGACACGCACAACACATCATTGCATTATCCCTCGATAACCTTTGATTCACTATACGTTCGTGTTGTTTACAGTATATGCACTTAAGCACCAATTGCCAACAAAACAGCCATTTGACGTTACTTACCACCTGCAATTCCGACTCATGGATCTTGTTCATAGGAAAAATATCGAAACTCTTTGGTAATTTTTTTGAGAGATGCTAATGGTCCTGTCCGATTCAATGATCTATGCTAAGCTATGCTAAAAGTGGTACCGCCAGACCCAGAGATCGGCTGAATGGATTCGAAAACGTTAAGACTCAACTGTTTAACTCTGGGGGAGTTGTAAAATGAGCCTATTTCCAAAAAAAGTGGAGTATCCCTTTAACACTGGGTTCTTTGGGAAACTGAACAAGGTTATCTTTCCCTCACAACCAAAAACGCACTTCTTTGGTGACATTGTTGATTTCGTGGTCTAATAACAAAATGACAGCGCTGCCGATGGTTTCCATAACCCGAACGAAGCACATTGGTGGGCGTTGCTCTTGCTCTCGCTCTGGTTGATGTGTGTGTGTGTGTGTGTGTGTGTGTGTGTGTGTCTCTTCCGGGAAAAGTGCCCATACAAGGAATCCTGCCCTTTATGACATCATACAAGGCCATACTCGAAATAAAAACTTTCCGAAACTTATACGAACCCTGAAGGAGTGTATTTGGCACAGAAATACTCGGTCATACGTCCAACTCATTTTTTGAAACTTTGGCCATGTTTAACATGAGAATGCAAATCTTTAACAGTGTAAATAAGTCAGAATGCATGAAATGGCATTAGACATCCCCATTACCTTCATTGCTTGTCAAGGAGCTGCACTTTCCTGAATTGAACCTTAATGTGCCTCATTGGAACTTCCCTCAAAGAAATCTTGTAGAGGAAGGGTGTCTAAATCACATCCGTTAACCAAAGGTGTACCTCAGGGCTCTGTACAGGGCCCCCTCCTCTTCTCAATATATACAGCATTGCTGAGACAAATGTAACCTTAATTCTATTGACAGAACCACAATTACATTGCTAGCCTACTTTCTTATTAGCACTTTGTGGTTTTGTCTTAGCACTCAATTTGTATTCTTAGTTAGTTACATGCTGAAGTAATTGTTTCTTTGTAAAGTGCCGTCTGCCAAGGAAATAAATTTAATTATGTAATAAATGTTGTTAGCAGTGAATCAACAGCCCTCCATTGTGCTAATTACAGCCGTGATATATTGTTTTGTGAGTAAGCAAGACAGTGCAGTTAAAAGAAGTGCTTGACAAAGTTTACATGCTGGCATGCGTTTTGTGCTGTAGAGAGGGAGAGTGCCTACAAGATGCACATGCACACATAATATCTCTTTATTTACAGTAAAAGTGCCTCGCTAATACAAGCAGCGCTTTCATATCGGCTTTTACTCCATAAAGCACTATTGCAGTGTGTGGGTACGAGACGAGAGACCATCATAAACATGCATTATCATCCTGATCTGTCAGCCAGAGGGAGACTGCCATTGACATGCACTCCCCACACAGGTACACACGATAATGGATCCGCTCTCTATAACATGTCAACCTCATTGTAATGTAAAAGCATTCTCTTACCCACGTCTGCTGAGGGGGAGAAGCCGTGCAGAGATGACCTGCACTCTTTTAAAATGTAACATGACTTTAAAAGCACCGGCTTAGATGAGGATATGACTCTGTTTCACACAGTTGTTCTGAGGGTTTGCTGTTACTGGTGTGTCTACGATCTGGTAATATTTAAAATGCTACAAATCTGTACGTAATCAGGATACACAAATCTGGTAACTGTGATTCATTACAGTTGCGTCAAAAAACCCCAATGTAATCAGATTATAGTTATATGAAATGGGAATACTATCAGGATTACAATATTTTCACTTAAAACTAAATAAACTAGTATTTTGACATAATAACGCTATATTGACAGTAGACCTCCTAGTGATCATTAAATAAAACACACACACACACACACACACAAAACAACAACATTACTGCTTAATAACTTAATAGCGTTCGAAAATATACACAAGCTTAACAGAAATTATTCTGATGAGAATGTTCTCCAATATAATGATGGAAATATTAACGTGTTTAAGCTTAATTTGTCATCGGGCAGTAATTTGCAGACGCTCTTTGAGCTGCAGTTGTTTAAGCAGCAATGGAAGCACAGAGAACAATTATGAAAATGAGAATTAAAAACAAAAAAGGCAGGAAAGAAAAGTACCGGGTGGGATCGTTTTACTGAAATAGTAAACCAGGACGAATCTGGGGATGAGGATATGATATAACAGCTGTGAAGCGCTATACATGACAATACACTCCTATTGCCTATATTCAGGCTTTGCTTGGGATGAACATTTAATTTCTTGTGTGTGTGTGTGTGTTCGGGACGTTTCAGCGGCCATTTATATTTGAAGGGAGTCAAGCCTGTGTTTAGGCTATTAAGGAAATGCATTTTTTCCCAAATAAGAACTTTTAGTTTAGATATCTGAATGTAAGTTTTAAATCAGCCTACTTCAGTGTAATACAGTGTGCTGCCACATCATCACTCTTAACACTGATTGACACGTGTTCGGGTGCGGATGTCTAAATCAGAGAAACTCTTAGGTTGGAGTGTGTGGCGGGTGGATTGGTGAAATCTCTGACTGACAGCTGGTTCTGTTGCCAGGCAGGATCGCGTGAGCCTCCATCTCGTTCACGCGAAGGCATTCTCGAAACATTGGTTCCTTGTGCTTCATTTTGTGTCGTTTTGTCTGGTTATATTTTAACTGAAAGAAATGCATGTAAATCATTTATGCTAATCAATGTTCTTCTCTCACATCGTTTCCTTCCTCTTTGTTAGACTCCAGGCTAGGGGTGTAACAAAATATCGTGTCACAATATATCGCAATACAAAAATGCAACAATATCTATAGTGGATGGTGACGATATGTATTGTGTATAGTTCACCCAAAATGAAAATTACTGTGTGAGAAAAAAATTACGTTTGCAGAGTTTTAGTGTCAGTACTACACTAAACTACTATATATAATGTTGAATATAATATATAATAATGCAATGTGGGATATTTGTGTGTTCTGATAATGCCAAATGTCTGATGATACCAGTAAAAAGTGTCCTACATTATATTAAATATATCTAGTCAGTGAAAGAGTGCAAGCATATTCATCTACAATAATTCTGTTTTCAGCTTCAGAGTCATGAATATTGTTATTCTGGTGTCTCTATTGTCCTGTGCTTTGGGAGACTATTCATTTACACACACTATGAAACATCAAATTCAGTATTTTAATCAGCAGTACATTTTTTACAACCTTTTGCCATATGTCTTGGAGTCTCGCAATAATATGGTATTGTGAGTTCAGTATCGTGATATGTATCGAGTCGTGACATGAGGGAATCGTTAGATGAAGTAAACTCTTCTTCATTTGTAGACTAGGCCAGTATGTAGTGTTTCATCATAACCGTAGCTCTACGAGAGACTTGACATGACAGATAGAGCTTTCTGCTTGCGTGTGTGTGTGTGTGTGTGTGTTGTGAGAGTGCAATGTGCATTTATTGGCATGAGCTGATTGAGTCTTCTCTGAGATCTGGGCTAGGCCTCTTCTTTCCCATCGATCCTCCGCTATCCCATCCGGCAGTGCTGAGAATATCAGGCCGACAAACATTAAGTAAACCAAGAAAGAGTGCTGGAGTAGTAATGCAAAATCCATGCTGTTTTCATTGTGCTAATTGATCCAACACTAGTGTAGATAGCGTCCGTTTATCTGTTGATTCCTCCTCCTTCCTCCTGCGTCTGCTCTGCTCTACTCCATCAAACGTGTCGGCGCAGCGAGAGGAATTAGCTAATGAAGTAATTACTGTGGGACCAATGCCAATAGAGAGCTATTGTTTTAGGAAAATGGATATTTCTCCAGTCTGACAACAGTCTGGCTTGTTTTACCTTCAGACGTATTAAAGCTCCTGAGAAATGATTCAGTTATTTGTCACAGGCCAAATGGATTACACAAAACGTGCAGACGCAATAGTGTTTGTTTGATTTAAACGAAACAAATAGGAAACCCGTCCGGAATGTTTGATGTATGTTTGTGTAGTTACACAACCGTCACGAAACACTCCACGCTTGATGCCATTGAGCTTTTTCACAACACATCATTCAATATTCAATGTATACAAGTTCATTTATAATCGACATTTCACTTTGTCTTGAAGTGTTGTCTAGATCGAACCTTTTTATTTCTATTTTATTTATATAGGTCCACTTATTATGTTACATATAATATCTGTTTGTTTGTTTTTAATCACCGGCACTCGTTCATTGAAGTCTGTGAAGTTTAACAAGACTCACTTGTTGTCAGAATATGCAAAATGGAAATATATATTTTTTATAACATTTACAGATAAAGATATAACCTTAAAATGTAAGTTATGCACTGAGGAGAAGGCATTACACTGCACTCGCACCTGCCAAAGAGTGTTAGTCGCGGTAAACGCTTCCGCTTTTGTTTTAAATGCGTATAAATATAAATCATTCTCACGTTTCGGACTACTCTGGTCACGTCTCTTTAACACACGTGTCCTCCTCTGCTTTCCACAAGCGTTTTGTGCTGAGAAATGTAAATCAGTGTCACATGATCCTTCAGAAATCATTATCATATGATGGTTTGATGCTCAAGAAACATTTATGATTATTATCAGTGTTGAAAACATTTATTTTCAGGATACTTTGAGAAATAGAAAGTGCATTATAAATGCCTTTACTGTCACTTTTGAACAGTATAACGAGTCCTTGCTGAATAAAAGTATTTAAAGGATTAGTTCACTTTCAAAAAATGTTTTGCTGATAATTTACTCGCCCCGATGTCATCCAAGATATCCATGTCTTTCTTTCTTCAGTCGAAAAGAAATGAAGGTTTTTGAGGAATACATTCCAGGATTTTATATAATGGATCCATATAATGGACTTCAATGGCAACCAACTATACCAATGTTCACAGAAGGTTCAAATGTCCGTCTCAATGCAGCTTCAAAGTCTCGACACGATCCCAGTCGAGAAATAAGGGTCTTATCTAGCGAAACGATCGGTCATTTTCTAAAAAAAAAAAAATATATATATACTTTTAACCACAAATGCCCGTCTTGTAAGATGTGCCACGCATTATGTCATCACGTTGGAAAGGTCACGAAAATAATAATAATAATAAATTAAAACAAAGATGTGGGACGATTTTGAAGTTGGAGGAGAAAATGAGAGGGAGTTTTTCGCCCTTCCCGACCTTTCTGAACCGGAGAACACAGACAAATAACTTAGAAAGATGACGTGACCTCAGAGATGGTACACGACGAGCATTTGTGGTTAAAAGTATATATATATATATATATTTTTTTTTTTTAGAAAATGACCGATCGTTTCGGTAGATAAGACTTTTATTTCTCAACTGGGATCGTGTCGAGACATTGAAGCTGCATTGAGACGGACATTTGAACCTTCTTTGAACATTGGTATAGTTGGTTGCCATTGAATTTCTTTTCGACTGAAGAAGAAAGAAAGACATGGATATCTTGGATGACATCGGGGTGAGTAAATTATCAGCAATTTCTTTTTTTAAAGTGAACTAATCCTTTAATTTCTTTTTAAAACAAACCCTGACCCCGAACTCTTGACGGAGAGCAACAGCAGAGCGGGATATTCCCAGGGAATCACGACTTGAATTTCTGTCTGTTCCTCACGCGAGTTCTCGTATTACTTCAGAAGACTGTGGATATGAGTTTCAAGGGCTACTTTTATTGTAAGTTTTTCATGTTTTGGAGCTTGAGTAGGAAAGTCAACTTAGATTGTGTGGAAAAAAGCAGCTCTTCCTCTTCCTCACACGAGTTCTCGTATTACTCAGACTTCAGACAGTGTTGGGGAATAAACACACTCAGCTTTGGTAAAATAAAGCGCATCTCTGAAAGGATTTGAGTGCAGCACGAGATGCTTCAGTGGTGAAGGATAAACGCGGATAAAGTGACATCTCCAAACCAGAGTGTGTTGTTAGTGGACTTTATTTGCCGTTCGCTTACTTCAACAGAAGAAACTCAGAACGAACTTTCATGTTGGTGTCTGGAACGGCCACACTCTTGAGCAATGCAGAAATGACTTTTATTGTGCTACGTTTGATTGATCGTTAAAGATGATTTGGGTAATGCCCATTTTAATCTGTCCTGCATCTCCATCAATAACACATCTCCAGTGTGTTTCAGCTCCGCTCAGATGAATGAGATAAAAGAGAGAGAGACTTGCATTAAAGGGTTATAAAATTCCCCTTCCATGTGATAGTTGCGCACTATGTTTGTAAATGATGGCCATTTAAAATCCATAAAACTGTTATTGTGCATAATACCTTATTAATATATGTGTGTATAAGGCACCGTTAAGCGCAGAACGAAGGGAACGAACGACTCCGTGATCTGTTTTCCATGATTCCGGCTGTAGGATACGAGGTGTTTTCAGGAAAGGTAAATGATTCCTTGATGCAGGGATTTTCTCTCGGATATAAATCTCCCCAGACTGTCATAACTGACAATAACCCGCTGGTGTGATATGATATTACAATAACCGTCATTTGTAATATGGGTGAAATTTAGTTATGCACTTTAAAAGAGTAACCAAATGCATTAGTAGTACTGGGACAAACTCAGAGATTTGTGTTAAGTGTTATTATAATTATTATTTTAGTATATATATTTTTTTTTTTTACATTGTAACGTTAGTTTATTTTATTTTGTATGTAAATGAAGGGTTTCCCCCATGCAGGTAAATTCATTTCTTTGTCATTGTTTGGTTGTCTTGAAACACAAAGCTGGACTGTGTGTTTCTAAATCTGTGTGTTTGATTCCGCACGCCTTCGCCTGAACAACACACACTGAAACGTTGAAACGTGATTTGCACTGTGTTGTTTTGATTTAGATAGGCATGTTAATGTAATGTAAATCTTTGCATTTATTCCTTTATTGTAAAAAGATAAAGACGTTTCGCGGCTGGAAACCCTGTTTGTATTAATAAAAAAATATACAGATAATATATATGTCGAATGCAAAATCCATTTCCATTTAGAATATTTATTCAGGCTTTCTTCCATGTTTGTATAATCCTAGTATTAAAAGGAAAATTCAATTTTTTCGTTTCCATATAAAATGCACACAAAATATTGCCTTTTTTCCCTGTCTCCAGCAGCACGCATTGTTATTCGTTTATAATCTTCTTTGTCGTCTTCATTCGTTTCTTCTTCCTCTGGCTGCTGAAATAAACCGTAGTCAAGAGTGTAATTTTTCAATTGCCTGATGCATTAATGAAATGATGAAAGCGCAGGATTAAAACACATTTTTTCTTCCTTTGAAATATTGTTTCCTCTCATGCAACTGTTTTTATTGATGCATTTTTTTAATTTGTGGAAGTTGCAAATAGACTGGATAGCTGTGGAGGTTTGTGTTTTACGTTTCGGTGTTGTTTCAGCCACTTTAACTGCTTTAACTGAAGTCTTGCTGAAGCCTCATGCTTGCAGACCCTTGTGACTGACAACTCATTACATATTTCTCTGAATCTCATCACATTCGGTGCCAATCACATTCATGTGATAGACAAAGTTCATTCTAACTTTGTGCATTAGAGTGATTTGCATACGGTCATGCTCATAATGAAGACTGTATTCAATCACTCTTCATGGTTCTTTGAGAATTAGTTGCTGTCATTAAGTTGACTGTAGTTCAAACAGAGCAAACTGTGATTATCTTCAACACTGCGTGGCCATTTTACTGGCTCGTCATCAAATATTGTTTCTCATCACATTCATCTAATACGTTTTTACAATTATTGCTTATGTGTAAACTTTCCACAATGTTAAAACAGTTTATATTTTTACATTTTATTTATTTATTTTTTATTTTTTTATGGAAGTTAATGTTCATGAAAATGAATTTCACTCATGACATTGCCATATTTCTTTTGCTTTATTAATAAATTAATTTTTACTCATCCTCATGGTGTACCAAACCTGAATGATTTTATTTGTTAATGTGAAATATAAAAGCAGAAAGAAGTGTGTGTTAGTTGCTCTTCTCCATGTGGTTACAGTGGATGGGGATCAAAGCTCTCAAGCTAAAAACAGTGTATAGTGTACGTCATGTAATCACACAGATCGACTCGCTGATGATGAGGAGATCAGATCAGACCGGCTGTCCTCAGACTCCTTATGCATACAATCATCTCACTGGATTATTACAGTTAATGGCAAAAGTAATGCTTGGAAATGTAAACCGATATTTCCTACGGACAAACTACAGCAAAATATGCAAATAACTGGCTTAAAACCATTTATGTTGCACAGTGCTGTTTATATATACATATATATATATATTGTATCTTGTGTTGTATATTCCAAGTCTTCTGAGGTTATATGATGCATTTGTGTGGCGAACAGACCGAAATTGAATATGAACAGAAATAAATTTGATTGTCATGAATTAGGCTTTGCTAGTTCTCTAAGGAATCTGCTAAAAAGGTCTAGTGCGAATGTAAAGATTTTCAGTGAATGGCAACCTACATTTGAGTTGAATTATTTCATTAGTTTGTTTGTCACTTAGAGTTACTTTACGGTTAATTTGCTCATGCTTTATGATATCCAGTACAACACAAACGAAAAGGAGCATGTTTCTCGTGTGTTGTAAGTGCAGGGTTTACTGATGAGGCCGTGGAGGTACACAGGACAAAGTGTTGAGAAACACTGATCTATGAGATTCAGAAACAGAATATATGCATAAAACAGACATTTGATTTCAGAAATCAATTCCTGAAATGATTTCATTTCTCTTCTCTCTGTGAAAGTCTCCACAGCTTTAGTTTATTGCTGTCCTCAGCACACTTTATCCCACGCCAAGCCTGCCGTGCGTCTCCGCCTGTTTTGTATGTATGTTGTTTTTTAATGCAGCGCTGGACGGCGGACCAGCACGTTCATATTTAGGGTTGTGTTGAGCCCACTGCCCTGTAATACCAGGGCTTTACCAAACGCATTCCCCCTCCTCTCATCGCATTAGAATATGAAAGTGTGTGCGGTTCCGCAGTTGTCCGCAGACATACTCTCATGCATAAGACATGAGCACCGCAGTCAATGCGATTGGCGGGGCGAGGCGCGTTTAGGGAGAGAGGATATCCCTGGTCTTAGACACATACACATGCTATAATGAGCAGGATTTGATTCTTCAAACATCATATGCACTGGGGAGGACGTGCACTTTAGCGTGCGTGTGCGCATTTACGTGTCTAAAGTATCTCTCTTGTGTGCCGCATGGGGGATATGAAGAATCGCTGGAGTTTATTTAAAATAGGCTTGTTAGGAGTCTCTTGTACCTGTCAATTTTGAGAGTTTTTTGATAGCTTTTCCGGCTGAAAATGTGAATACTTTCATCTTTTCATCTTTTTTAGGTACTTTTGTGCATGTGTAAGTTTACTTGGTGATTGTTGTGGGTCCAGTTTTGGTCCAAATATGATCTAACTCTGATTTATTTATTTATTGGGAAATTCCTTTAAATGTACTTTAAAATGATTCCTTCTGTGTATATATATTTAAAAAACTATATATGCTATATATTAACTATGTCCCACAACACATTAAAACTTTTGTATTCATTTTGATCCCTTTTTTATTTTTATTTTTTTTAAATTTGAAACCTAAATGTGCTTTTTCGGAGAAAAAAAAGAATATATATATATATACAGACACCACATACGCATATTTTTTTAGAACAAGCACACATTGGTTTCAAATTAGTAAAAAAAAAAAAAGTGTTCAAAATTACTACGAAAGTATTAAAAAATAATGTTTTATGGGACATAGTTAATTTGATTTACAACTGTACACTTGTGGTTTTTAGCAATGCCCCTATTCATAAATACTGTGCATTTTATATGATGTTTTTTGCAATATCCTGCCAAAAATAAGCATACTCCATAACTCCACTAAAAAGCCTGAGTTGATTAAAAGTTGGTTTGATATGTTGTCTAATGCAGTGAAATTCAGTGTGTCCCGAAGTGTCCAAATACGTATTGGCCCACTCATTACCATGGAAGTGCTTGATTACTGTATCCATAAATGTCTCCAAACGTTCATGGCATAGGCTATTTTTATGATAATATCATTGCGGTGATAGATTTATAATAAGGGTGAAGAGGGGGGCTGTGTTCAAGAGTAGAATCAGTGTATAACAGTTGTGGGAAAAGAGAAAACTCTTCTCAATCTGTCTGTCTCCCTGTGGATGGCAAGCCCCACAGTGGGACGCTGGGTTTGATCAGGTGATGCAGTACACACACTCCGACATGTCTGAGCCCTCTTCCCCGCACTTCGTAACACTCTTTCCAAACTGCACATTTGCTCTGTGGGGTTCACTGCAGTGCTGGTAACCTATAGACTCGGCCTCCCGCAAACATCAATTATTTACTGCTGGGCTGCAGTGTGCTGTCAATGTCAGCGCTTGAGTGAGAGAGAAGGAGAGAGAGAAATATAGGAAGAGAAAGACAAGAAATGATGTGAGCTCAAGCAATTTTGTTCTGCTTCAATTACCGGTCTAAATGGACTTGACCCCTCTGTTATTTTCTCTCTCTCTGCAAGGAGAGAAGTTCATGTCCCAGGCACTTTTCACGGGTAAGGTTATAAATAGGCCATGAAACCTTAAAAAACCTTTAAAAAAAGAGAGAGAGAGAGAGAGAAAAGTAATGAAATTATGCTCTTGTTTTACATCGTTATGTCTACAGGGTCTAAATCAGGGATCCTCAAATCCAGCCCTGGAGAGTTAAGCTCCAGCCCTAATCAAAGATTAGTGAAGTGAATAAAGGTCTTCAGAACTGCTAGAAAATACATGTAGGTGAGTCTGATCAGAGTTTGAGCTAAACTCGACAGGACAGTGGTCGTCTAGGGCTGGATTTGAGGACCCTGGTCTAAATCATCATTTATTTAACATATCTAATAGTTCTCACAAAAAAAAAAAAAAAAAGATTTTGTCCCACCACTGCCCCTACTGTTTCTTGACCTCTTCACAACTAGCATTGAATGTCATTCATATGAAAACAACAGAGAAAAATAAAGTGTGGAGAGAGAGAGATAAAGGTCTTTTTACATGTGGAGGCAAACTAAAGAGTATGAATGAGTGGGGGGGGGTAACTGTGAAGAAAGGCTTTGCACAGAGGAATGAACGACGGAGGACAAAATAAAACACAGACGTTCGTTGTTCCGAGTCGCAAGAGAGAAGCAAGGCGTGAAAGACGAAGCTACCTGGGGGACGTTCCCTTGTTCATTCACCCCTCTGTCTTTCTCTCACTGTCTTTCTCCTCCTCGTCTGGCTGTTTCTCTCAAAGTGAGGTCATCCGAACAGCTCAGTGGTACAACATGCAGAAAAGCCATTGAATACAAGACTGAACCATGGCAACTTTAGACAAAACACGAAAACAAAACGCAAACATTACATGCAAGGCACTTAAGATGAAGTTTGTATCCATTTCTTTTATTTTGTTGTTAGCTCGTGTTGAGGGGTCACATATTTAGCTCATACAGAAAATCTCTTAGTACTGTGAGCGTTTTGAGGTTTTCTGACAGACATATTTCAGGTTTAGGAGTCTCTATTAACAACCTGATGAGTTGATTCTAGTGTGTTTTATTCACTTTGGACATATTCAAATGTTTCATTATTATAGAAGATACAAATCGGGGATGGGACAGGAGCACTGGAATGAGATCAGTTGTTTTGTAGGTGGTCTGATGCTGGTCATTATTTGGTGACGTGGAAGTGTGAAGTTAAGTGTACAGGTGTTGATAGTTTCTCAACCCTGCCTTCTCACACTTGGCCTTATTGTCCTTGTACCCAGTTCACCTATGACAGCCTTTCTGCCAGGTATTATTGACTTGGTAGAGATCTCAAAAGGTAAATAGACAGTGGGAGAGAGAATTATCCTTAAGAATGAATCTGTGTTGCCGTTTGTTCCCAATGAGTTCCCCAATCTGCCACTTGTCCATTACTGCATATCTACGTTCTGCAGGGAACTTTGACTCGCTCCTCTGGTGTGTCCGTTCGGACATGTACCGCGGTGTGTTAAGTGCCTCTTTTGCGTTATCTGCCTCGTTTGGCCATTTCAAACTTTTCTTTCTCATCAGGTCTGTGAGGGTTTAAGTTAAACATCTGCAATGGCTGCCCAACTCAAAGAAAGCAGATATCTTACTATTTGTCAGATGCCAGGGACATTTCTTGACAGCATCACCCTTGTTTTCCTGGGGCTTTATCAGTCCTCTCCCTTTCTGGAAAGCTGAGTATCATTCTTCATAAAGATGACTCTTGTCTTGTCAGTTGCTCAGCACTATAGAGAAGTGGAAGACGGTCCCAGCTTGCACAGATTAGGTTGAAGCCACTAAACTGATCGTGGTGACTTAGAATTATGCCCATTATGATTTGGAAGATGGCAGGTCCCCCTTTCATGTCAGTCAGTAAGAACTGATTCTACCAATGGCTAGAATAGAGGTGAACCAGGCTTTATAAAGACAGTCCATTTGCTCATCCACCAGGGATATCCATTTAACTTGAAGACCTTGTGGAAGCCATTGTTGAGCCATTGCAGCTGTAGTCTGTAGGGCTTGACAATGACTTGATGCTAAATGCAAAGTTATTGTGCTATACTATATTGTTTCATGTGGTGTTCTTTGCAAGACATCCACTCTTTCGACTGTTTCCTGAATGGAGAAAGCTGTCTCCCCAAGAATACATCAGCCAGGGTCTCAGGGTCTCCAGTTCAGCAGCCGATACAGCTTTCCCTTCATTGCCTGGGGTTTTCCGCATTGAAAAGCTTGTTTGCCTCTCTCTCCCGAAAGATCCACCTGCTACAGTCTACTTGACCAAATCAGACAACATCTCTCCGGATCTCTGTGCAGCACAGCTAGGAGAATTCTTCATCTTCTAGTCTGTGAGCTGTCCGAGGCCTGGCCAATTTCATTTCATGACTGAACAATGTGTAACTACCACCAAACAATATTATTTTCACCCCCTTGTTGTATCCATGATGTTCACAGGAATTGTGGGGATGGTGAAAGTGTCACTGCATATGCAGTTCTCCAACTATGTGTTTTGGTTCCAATTTTAAGGTGCCAAGCATCAACCAAGGCTGCTAAATTTTTAATTGAAGCTCTTGCTTACACCCCATCATTCACCCATAGTGCCAAATATGGCAAGAAATCGGGATGCGCAAGTCTTGATTGCCCAGTGGCTATCAGTTTTGAGCTGTGACCACTTTGCTTCTCAGTCACCGGCCCATCCAAGTCTTCTGTTAGTGTTGCATGTCCTTCAATGGACGTGACCCCTAATGAATGTTCGAAAGCATGAACCTTCTTCAACAAAAGAAAAGGCCTGAATTTAGTAGCTGAGCTAGTAAGCTTTGGTTGTTTACTCAAGATTTTGAACTTTAAGGTCATCTGGGTATAGCATACATGCAGTAAATTTGCATACTGTGTTCATACGGTATGGCGTGTTACTTTGAAAACTAGTTTGAGCAGTATGTGAGCAGTATGTGTGTGTGTGTGTCTGTCTTTCTCTCTCCTCTGCTGTGGTCCATTGGTTACAGGGCAGACTTAAAGGTGAGCCTCTCACGTTTACTCCCTCTTACATCATCCTGTCAGGCGTGTCATTGAGGGGATGTGAAATCAAGCGCTCCTCTCCTGGCTCTTAATTTAGACCCCCAGGTCAGCGTGGCTCTGTCCAGCCCGAAGCTCAGATCTCCCCCTGGCCCCGGCCAGGCCTCTCCAGTCTCCTCCAGCTCACCAGCTAATGCTCCGGGAAGCCTGGATCAGACCTGGGTCTTGCCTTAACTCTTGCCCCAGTTGCCCCTCCCTCACCTGGGTTAACCCCGCTGAGAATGGGACCTACAAGAAGATTAATGGGGCATGCTGTCGGGGAAAAAAAATTGTTTGTTTCTGTGTATGCCTGTATTTGTGTGTGCGTGGCTGTGGTGGTATACGGACTGCTCTGTAATTCGGGGATTTGGGAATGGCTAAAGTGCAAAGCAATTAGAGATGAAAAGATATATGTTTTTACAGTTGTTTGTTTCTCTGGAGCTCATATTTTTTTGGATATTCTTTTAAAGCAGTCCAATTTTTCACAGTTTGGTTCGTATCACTATTTATGTGCAGTTGGGTGTGCCTGGCGTATGTTGGTGTACATGGTTTAACATATTTGTCATATAAGCCAGTAACGTCCAATCCTGCTCCTGGAGAGCCAATGTCCTGCAGGGTTCAGCCCGAACACACTTGCTTGGAAGGTTCTGGTAATCCTGAAGACCTTGCTTAGCTGGTTCCGGTGTTTTTGTTCTATAGGATTGGAGCTGAACTCTGCAGGATAGTGGCTTCCCACGAGCAGGATTGGACATAAGCATATGCTGGAGCAATGTGTGCAAACAGGAATCATCTTATCATCATGTTTCCCACCATCTCTGTTATAGTTTTTATTAAATCTGAAGTGTTCCCAGACAAAAGACTTAAACGACACTGTGGCTTTTCTATATGTGGCGGATCACCATTTTCAACTAAAATGTTTCTAATTAACTGTAATCGCAGTTTTTCTTCAGTAAAATGACACACACACATAATACACATACAGTGAGGGTCAAGCAATTTGTTTTTTAGGGTTGTAATTGATGCTATGTATTATTAGTAGTATTTATTTATAGCATCGTAGTTTCAGTTGTACAGAAATGTAAATAGCACCACCAAATGAAACTGAACAAATAAAGATCATTTTAATCAGGTTTCCAGAACACTCCACCGTTATTTTCATTAGTCATGATGCTATTTTAGATGTTTTAAATGAGCAGATTTACGAGTCCTTGCCTTGCTGCAGTATTTGTGTAAGAGTGTGTGTGTGTGTATGTATATACCTAATTGTCTAGAGTTCCCTCCTCTTAGCTGATATCATGCGGTATGTCAGTAAATACCAGCGGTGTCTCTTCCCCTGTAATGCTACTACACTGACGCAAATGACCTTTACTTAGCAGGTAATTGTTCAGTCCAGTGCCAATGTGTGATTGTTATCTCTCTCTCTCTCTCTGTGAAGAGTGCTAGGTCAGCACTAGGGTTCTCCTGCGCTAAGCTGCAAGGTCCTCTCTTCATTCTCAAGGTGTCCCCTTCCTGGGGCCTTTTTGCTCGCTTTTTTTTCTTCCCTGTATTGGATGGATACAACTACCGAATGGAAGACTAAGTGTTAATTCACTGTCTGATAAAGATCCTTTTAGCTGCTCTTTGAGGTCTTGTCTCTGAGATAGGACGTGCACAAACCAAAGGTAGATTGGGCTCCAAACCAGTACCGACTAAGACTCGGCCCGGGGAAAAAAAGCAGGGAAAAGGGTAAAAAGAATCAATTTAATTGCTATTCATGTGTTTGAGATTGAGGCAAAGCGGCTATACAGGAATAAATGGAAGATAGGAGTTTTTTTTGATCTCCAGAAGAATGAGTGTGTGTGTAGGGAGGGAAAATAGAAGACTATTGAAAGTGCTCTGTTAGGACAGAAGGTTATCTGGCCCCGCTTTAGACTGACAGGTATAGCTGTCAAAGCTGTCGCCACCTCTGAACCCAGAACCACACGCAAGAAAACACTCAATGAAAGACAAATGAATGAAAATGTGCTCTCTCCTTCATATAACCACAGAAACGGGATAAGAGACAGTAGCCGTCTGATGTATGTCTGGAGAGTGAGTGCGTTTAATATCAAATTTATAAAATGTAGCCCTTTTCTGTTCCTTCCAATAGCTCTTGTACCTTCAAGCAAACAAGCGGAAATCAATTTATTGTGTGGAAGAAGTTAGAATAGGGATGTTTGTGTCAGAGAAAGGCAAGGAAAGATTTGCATAACTTATTACTTCTCTGTAACATGTACACAATGTTCACAGTTTACCCAGAATGCCCCCCTCCACCACTCGCAAATCCTTTTATAGTACCATGTGCTTTATTTCTATTTCCTCTCAATGTTCGTACAATACAAATGCAAATGACAAACATAGTCTATTGTGCCGCCCCGGCCCATGCGGTGTGTTTCCTCTTCCCATAGAATTCCGTCTTTTCAATTTCACCGGATCATGATTATGAAAACAGATTCTTGAATTGTTCCGCCGATTCTTTGTTTCACTCTGTTGGTTTATTTATCACAAGTGTGCAACGTAAAGGCAAGATTTATGGTAAGGAGGTATCATTTTCCATTATTAATTTGCAAAGCAGGTTCATATTTTTAATGCAATCTTTATTTAGACCGTTCTGAATATCTATTATTATATTAGCATATATTATTACAGATACAGTGTGGCCCAAATGTCCTTCTAATTTAATATTTAAACAAATACACGATTATATGATCAGCATAACAAGTTGATTGAAACATTGAATAAAGTCCACTGTATATAAATAATTATATGTAACTATTTTCAAAGTGCTTTGGTGTTGCAATATTCTTGTAAGTGCATGGATTGTCAGCTCTCTTCATTTTCTAGTTGTAAATTGATTGAATTGAATATTAAGGCGGTCTGTTTATTACGATTTTCTTGTTTACGCCTCTTTTGAGGCGGCGAGCGAGCCGGTATCTGGAAGCCCCAGTCCTGCAGTCCCGTGATGTTTTGACACATATTTTGCGCTGAACCTCTCTATCCCACGCACACCTTGCGCTCTTCAATTCTGTGGAGTTCCCAGACCGTCTCCCCGTCTCTCCATCTTTCTACCTGAGCGCCTGACCCGCTTGCCAACTCGAGCGTGGCGTCGTCATTGTGCACGCATGTGTACGCTTTAGCATTTAAAGAAGTGCTTTAACAACCTTTGTTGTGGACACAAATGATGCAACATTCGAGAGTGTGGGTGCTTACGCAGGTGCTTTCCTTTGAGCGACTGCTTAATTCGCAACATCTGCACTTTCTGGCTGCTTAACACACACCTGCACAAAACCGCAATCTGTTTTTAGTTAGGGTTTTTTTTTTTTTTTTTTTTTTTACTATTTTCAGAAACCAGCCACCGGATTAACAACTAAATGATTGTTGTCATTAAAGCTCTGAGGTTTTCTTTTTTTGTTTGTATGCATGCATCATTACAGGGCTTGATGACAACCTGTTTTGTTGTATATCTACTTTATTAGTTATGGGTAACATGCTTATACTCCCTCACATCTTTCTTTTAATGTTTAACACCCACACACACACACACACACACTTTTTCCATAAAGAGAGCATGCTTTGACAGTTGCGTTAATTTAAGATCATGTTTGATGCATTTTTAAACAGCGCTGGACTGTTCACATTTCTGCTGCACATGCGAGCTCATCTCTCAAATAATTTAATCATCTGTCTAATCACACTGAATATTTAAATGCATTTAATGTCTAACACGCTCAGGCTCTGAAACAGTCTCAGGAAAAGGGCATGTTTTTGCCTCCCCTCCGCACACATTTACACAGATTAATGCAGGCGATTCATCGGGTGATAACGTTTTTATCACAAGTGTGGAACGTAAAGGCAAGATTAATTCATATTCTATTAATGATTTGCAATGCATGAACATATTTTTTTTAAATGTAGTCTTTATCAGAATGTTACATAGATAAATATAATTTTAAATATTATATTATATCATTACAGATACAGTGCGTATTTTTTACAGATACAGTGTGAATATTTTTAAATGATTTTAATAGAATTATAATTATACAAAATAAATGTAAATGATTTATTTTTTATTTTTAATACAATAAATAATATTTCATTTTAATAAAATATACTGGGGTGAAAGGTGAAAAACAAATAAATAAACACATGATCCATCGTCTAATATTGCCCAAGATGCATAGATAGACGTTCTAGTGATCTATTACTGTTGACAAGCCTCCAATAATCTCATGACCTCCACATCTCTGTCTTTCAGTCTTTCTCTCCCAAACACACACACACACACACACACCCTTCCTCCTTATCCCTGTTTTGCCAAATCCATTGCTTCATTCAGCGCACAGTAAATAAAAGATGAATATTTATGGCCATGGCATGTCGCCTGGCTGCAGACTTGTGTAGGTTGCAGAGGAATCGATTTTTACAAACTGTGTTTTGGATTTAATTCAGCGCCTGCAAGCATTTGCATAGAAATAATCTGCACTGAGTTAGATTTAAAGGGATGGGGTGGAGGGGAAAGCTTCTACCGGAGGACATATTGCCCCTTTTAAAGCACTCCACAACGCTCTTACATCTTTATTTCCCTTTGCTTCCGCATGTTACCCCTCTTTCAGACTGCAATATATGTTAGTTTGTCTTTCGACTATGCCAGTTTGCCGGCCATCATGCCATCATGTGGTGTAACTGGGGAGCGGACGACCAAAAACACAGGTGGAAAAAAAAGAGAAGCAGCAGAAGCGATATGAAAACATAATACACTGATTCCAAAATGAACTTATTGCCAAAAAAAAAAAAGTGGCAAAAATAAATATAAAAGTTAATGTTTTGTTAAGATCAAGATTTCAGTTGCTCACATTACTTACATCGGATAGAATAACAATATATGTTTATGAGCTTTCATAAATATACAGGACACTTTTTCCAGTCGTGGGAAAATATTATGTATAATCCCCCAAACTATGCCTTTAAAAAAACCTTTCTATGTTTTTTTTTAAACCTTTCAGATGTTAAAGTGTTTAATAAGGAGAACTGTAGATGCAGCCATCAATACATTGAATCCCAACACAAAGATGTTCTTACAGCCGTCACACACTCGTACACCGCTCATCGACATTCAAACACATTGGGATCAATAGGATAAACAACAGACAGGGATTTGTCAATATTTACTGTGTGCTGTAAAACACAATTGGAATATGATGTTTCCTCATTTAATTAAAGACGTTTGCGGATGAATGATGATGCCGATGTTCTCTCTTCCAATCCAAGAATTCATCCAGTATAATAATCCCACAATCGTTTGTTTCATAAAAGCAGACTTTTCAGCTGCACCTAAATGTCATTTGGCGTAACCGAAGCGCCGTTGCAATAAAACACCGTCCTACCTGAAGATGACCTCATAAACTTGCAGAACAAGTCGGGGTGTATTCCTCCGAGAGCTCTTTGGCAGTGACATCATCAAAACGAGACGGAATAACTCACAGATTGTGGTGTAGGTTGTGGAGCGCAGACGGGAGTTTCATGTTAGGTCAAATCGGCCATACTGACTATTATGTCCTGCGAGTGGAACCATTTGCGGTGCAATTCCAGCCTGCTATTTGCAGCGGTATGGAGCCTCGGTGACTGTCTGACTTTTCCAAATGGCTCCGCGCACTACCATTGACTCTAATGAAATCGGACTATTAGGGCCACTTGACACCGAGGTAATGGTGGTGACTTTTTTATGGATCATTGATAGACGCCAATAAGGAGTAGTCATGGCGATCATGGCCGGTGACAAAACACGAACTTGAATACGAAAGTGGGAGACCTTTTTTTTCTTTTTCTTTGAGGTACGATTGGAGATGATTAACCGATGTGTGTTTAATATAGACAATGCGTCCACTAACTGTAGAGTGTTTATGCAGGTGTCATGGTGTTTGGAAATGGAGAGCAGGAATATACAATATGACATTATGTTAATTTTATTTATATAGCACCATTAAGCAGAAACCAGGTTGATCAATGTGCTGCACAATAAAAACATAACAATAAGACAATACAATATAACTAATAAAAACACAATACAATAAGACTTCCTCGTTGATTATACGCCAAATCCCAAAAAATACAATATGACATATTTCCAAATCAACTACTGGCGGGTTCTCTGAACAACGATTAGACTAAAGGGTCTAAATGCACAACGAGGGATAGTTTATCCACAAATATATCAAGTCTTATTAATATCCTTATTTACTCTCCCTCATGTCACTCCAAACCTGTGTGCTTTTCTTTCTTCTCCGGAAACTCAAAATAATCTATGTTGAAGAATGTTGTGGTCCAAACGACATTTCATTTCACACTTTCATGATCCACTGAAGAAAGAACATCATATAGGTTTTGAACAATTATCTCTTTAAGACCTTCATCTGAATATGTTTAGAGGTTGTAATTCATCCGCTTCAAAGGGAATCACTGAATTTGAAGATAGAAACTTTGAAAATGTATATAAAAATAAATAAGTATGAAGAGTTCAGATGCAAAAGCCTCTAAGTGCCATCTGAAATTTTCTTCTAAAATGATCATTTTTATCAAGTTCGTATATATGTAAGTTCAGTAATTTCACTTTAATGACAATTAATAGGTAATTTGCATTGCCATTTAAGTGAAATTACTGAACTTAAATATACGAGCTTGATAAAAATGATCATCCTAGAAGAAAATTTCAGATGGCACTTAGAGGCTTTTGCATCTGAACTCTTCATATATATATATAAAAAATGGAAAATTGTGAACGACTGATAAAAGAGCACTCCAAAACAGCTATTGCACTTTGACCTTGACGTAGTTTCTTCCCCGTGTGAAGACGTTGAATGTGCTCAGTTAGAGCAATGATTCAGCGCACCTTTGAGTCCTGAAAGACGCGGTTAGCCATCGATCCTTCCCCCTCGCTCAGAGTTTAGTGGGCCTGACACAAAGGTACAATTAAACCCAACTCCAATTCAGCTTTAATTAAAACTACTGTTAGGAGCTTGACATTCACAGGCAGTCCGTCGCGGGATTGCTCGTGAAAGTCATGTTGTTCTTTTAATTGCTCCTGTGATTTCATGGCCTCCTGACTTCCTGCTTTGTAAACCTCGTCTCCATAACTCCTGGTCCATATACGAATAGCGGAACAGATTGAATTAAAACAATGACGGTCTAATAAGATAAAGCACTCTCAAAATAGATTAACCTTTCCACACCAAGACACTTCACTCCTCTTTTCTTTTGCGTGCGTACGTAGCCCTCCAAACTTTAATCTTCATTACGTCCTTTGATTTCTTCTTCTTCCACCGCTACAGGAAATGCATAATTTACACCCTTTGAAGTTCCTCCAATGATACTGACAACATGTTACCTTTAATCTTTAGAGCCCCTGAACATTAAATATTTAGCCATTAACTTAACAAAGGACGAGCCAGACCAAAACGTAAGCCTCCTCCCTCCTTGACTTCTCAACGGCGTGCGTTTACACAAGGCCAATGAGAACCAATTAACTTCAGAGAGAACGGTGTGTTTTCCTTCTCCGTCTTTTTCCTTTCCGACCTGCGCTTGTTTTTCCTCCACGTTTATATCATGTCATTACCCTTGAACAAAAGGCGGAAAAGTAAAGTGCTGGCGTGTGCAAAAAAGCGGCAAAGTATCTGCTTGACTTAAAGGCTAAGTGGTTGAACATCTCCCTGTCGCGCAGGTAATTCGGAAGTATATCTGCTGCAGTTATTCACTTCGCCTGATCCCACTTTAGGTTTTCAAATGAGCCGCGGGATGCGGGAACATTCTGACTGGATTATGTAAAACCCGTCGCGGCGCGTGTTTGCGTGCATTGGGGGGGGGTGTACCGCTCTGGGAATCGGAGCCGTAGACTTGATCCTTGTTTTTGATTATGATGGCTTCCTGCTAGTTCTGGAGTGTGATGGGAATTCTCCGAGACAGTGTAGGGATGCTTGGGAAGCGTCCAGAGGAATGTGAAGAGGTCTCTCTCTCTCTCTCTCTCTCTCTCTGTGTTCCAGTGCCTCTCGCCCTTCAAATGGCCCTGCGAGGGGCGTTCGTGTCATTCCTGTCACGCTGGTTATGGCGGTATAGAGGTGTGATTGGGACTATTTCTGGTCGTTCAGCCGCTGTGCGAGAGAACAATGAATAATTAAGGACTTCCTCTCGCCATATCGCTCCTGAAATAGAACATAATAACACAGCCAAGTGTGAACAATTAACAGACGGAGAGAGACGCTAAACACCATCAAGGCTCGCTCAGAATCTCTCAACAGACACTCAAAGGCACAATCATTCACACGGTGTGGGGTTTGGCGCTGCTATCTTAGCTCATTTAAAGGTACTTATTAAATTATGGAAATTGTCAGAGCTGTGGCCTAGCAGT
>NC_139982.1:9809696-9847196 GCF_963993115.1 Abramis brama
CAGTTCACACAAAAATGGAAATTCTATATTTATTTTCTCTCATGTCAATAAAATAAAATACAAATAAATACAAATATTTAAACATTTGGATAAAGGGATAAATAAATAGATGATATTTGAAATGAATAGACATTTATTTTTTAATCGTACAGCAAGAGCTGCATATTGAACAAATTAATAATAATAACAATAATAATAATAATAATAATACATTTTCCGGGTGAACTATTCCTTTAAGCAATTCCTTCAGTGATGAGCGTGAAGGAATGAACTTTATCACACACACACGCACGCACCGACACCCACACACACACACTCCCACACACACACACACACACACAACCATTAAACAGCTTGTTTCGTTAGCGGGACCCAGCCTGTGAAGAGACTAATTAACATTTTTATGCAAATGAATTTCTTCTTGTCTTTCCCATGCCTAATTATTTCTGTTATTCTAATATTACTCTCACTTTGATGTACCATTTCTGTAAGTTTGATCACACACCCTCCACCATTGGCTGTGTGTGAGAGAAAGTGTAAAACACAGAACTTACAAAATCAAGAACGGTAAAAATCGGTCGATCCCCTTGCAGCGGTACATGAAGACTTATTTCATGACATTGGGGATTTGTAGTTGTTTGCTTGCTGTTGCGGTCGCTCACTCTCACACAAACACACAGTTACTTTTGGAGTGTCAGCCCAGAATACGGTTGTTAATATAATGATCCTTAAGGGGGAGCTGTCTTACACACACTCACCAGCGCTCCCACAGTCAGCTGTCTTTGTGTTATTAGATTGGTGAGAGAGAAAAAAGACTGAGCCTAGTGGTGATAGAACGGGTTTCAGTGCTTTCTTCTGAGTATAAGTCTTCTGCATCTTTGGTTTGTGTTTATTTTGGCTGCAGAAACAGTATAAGGCGTCAGCTCCGGCCACAGGCAGGTGTGTGTGTCTGCAGGTGAGTTGAGCTCCGGCCACAGGCAGGTCTGTGTGTCTGCAGGTGAGTTGAGCTCCAGTGTTGGGCAGGTGTGTGTGTCTGCAGGTGAGTTGAGCTCCGGCCACAGGCAGGTGTGTGTGTGTCTGCAGGTGAGTTGAGCTCCGGCCACAGGCAGGTGTTTGTGTCTGCAGGTGAGTTGAGCTCCAGTGGTGGGCAGGTGTGTGTGTCTGCAGGTGAGTTGAGCTCCAACGGTAGGCAGGTGTGTGTGTCTGCAGGTGAGTTGAGCTCCAGTGGTGGGCAGGTGCGTGTGTCTGCAGGTGAGTTGAGCTCCAGTGGTGGGCAGGTATGTGTGTCTGCAGGTGAGTTGAGCTCCAGTGGTGGGCAAGTGTGTGTGTCTGCAGGTGAGTTGAGCTCCAGTGGTGGGCAGGTGTGTGTGTCTGCAGGTGAGTTGAGCTCCGGCCACAGGCAGGTGTGTGTGTCTGCAGGTGAGTTGAGCTCCAGCCACAGGCAGGTGTGTGTGTCTGCAGGTGAGTTGAGCTCTGCCCACAGGCAGGTGTGTGTGTCTGCAGGTGAGTTGAGCTCCAGCCACAGGCAGGTGTGTGTCTGCAGATGAGTTGATCTCCAGACACAGGCAGGTGTGTGTGTCTGCAGGTGAGTTGAGCTCCAGCGGTGGGCAGGTGTGTGTCTGCAGGTGAGTTGAGCTCCAGCGGTGGGCAGGTGTGTGTCTGCAGGTGAGTTGAGCTCCAGCCACAGGCAGGTGTGTGTGTCTGCAGGTGAGTTGAGCTGCAGCGGTGGGCAGGTGTGTGTCTGCAGGTGAGTTGAGCTCCAGCCACAGGTGTGTGTCTGCAGATGAGTTGATCTCCAGACACAGGCAGGTGTGTGTGTCTGCAGGTGAGTTGAGCTCCAGCGGTGGGCAGGTGTGTGTCTGCAGGTGAGTTGAGCTCCAGCGGTGGGCAGGTGTGTGTCTGCAGGTGAGTTGAGCTCCAGCGGTTGGCAGGTGTGTTTGTCTGCAGGTGACTTGAGCTCCAGCGGTGGGCAGGTGTGTGTGTCTGCAGGTGAGTTGAGCTCCAGCGGTTGGCAGGTGTGTTTGTCTGCAGGTGACTTGAGCTCCAGCCACAGGCAGGTGTGTGTGTCTGCAGGTGAGTTGAGCTCCAGCGGTGGGCAGGTGTGTGTGTCTGCAGGTGAGTTTAGCTCCAACAGTGGGCAGGTGTGTGTGTGTCTGCATGTGAGTTTAGCTCCAGCGGTGGGCCGGTGTGTGTCTGCAGGTGAGTTGAGCTCCAGCGGTTGGCAGGTGTGTGTGTCTGCAGGTGAGTTGAGCTCCAGCGGTGGGCAGGTGTGTGTGTCTGCAGGTGAGTTGAGCTCCAGCGGTTGGCAGGTGTGTTTGTCTGCAGGTGACTTGAGCTCCAGTGGTGGGCAGGTGTGTGTGTCTGCAGGTGAGTTTAGCTCCAGCAGTGGGCAGGTGTGTGTCTGCAGGTGAGTTTAGCTCCAGCGGTGGGCAGGTGTGTGTGTCTGCAGGTGAGTTTAGCTCCAGCGGTGGGCAGGTGCGTGTCTGCAGGTGAGTTGAGCTCCAGCGGTTGGCAGGTGTGTTTGTCTGCAGGTGACTTGAGCTCCAGCGGTGGGCAGGTGTGTGTGTCTGCAGGTGAGTTGAGCTCCAGCGGTTGGCAGGTGTGTTTGTCTGCAGGTGACTTGAGCTCCAGCGGTGGGCAGGTGTGTGTCTGCAGGTGAGTTGAGCTCCAGCGGTTGGCAGGTGTGTTTGTCTGCAGGTGACTTGAGCTCCAGTGGTGGGCAGGTGTGTGTGTCTGCAGGTGAGTTTAGCTCCAGCAGTGGGCAGGTGTGTGTCTGCAGGTGACTTGAGCTCCAGTGGTGGGCAGGTGTGTGTGTCTGCAGGTGAGTTTAGCTCCAGCGGTGGGCAGGTGTGTGTGTCTGCAGGTGAGTTTAGCTCCAGCGGTTGGCAGGTGTGTGTCTGCAGGTGAGTTGAGCTCCAGCGGTTGGCAGGTGTGTGTGTCTGCAGGTGAGTTGAGCTCCAGCGGTGGGCAGGTGTGTGTGTCTGCAGGTGAGTTGAGCTCCAGTGGTGGGCAGGTGTGTGTGTCTGCAGGTGAGTTGAGCTCCAGCGGTGGGCAGGTGTGTGTGTCTGCAGGTGAGTTGAGCTCCAGCGGTGGGCAGGTGTGTGTGTCTGCAGGTGAGTTGAGCTCCAGCGGTGGGCATGTATATCTGCAGGGTGAGATACGAGGGGATGGTCTCTCCGTTTAACTTATAGCTCTGATATTCCATGGCTTCAGCTCCTAGGAGGGCACATTGGCACTGGTTTAAAAATTATACAGTGTAAAACTATCATCATGTATTTTCATAAAGATGAAATATTGCTATCTGCGCCCACTTACAAGGGTTTTATTAATGACAGGCTGTCAGGCCCGAGATGCCCTGCATATTCGCATATTAAACAGGCAGGAACAGAAATGCTCCTTTTATTGCCTACAGACATAAATCAGTGTAACACGTCACCTCATCATTTACGCTCCCCGCGGCCAAGTCCTCTCTTATTTAAATGAATTGGCGGAGCGCTCTGATTGGTTGGGTGGCATGAAGGCCGGTTTAGGCGGGGTGATGGGGTGACACCGTAGCAGTTTAAATTGATATACTGTTTTTCTATTAAAATTGTTCAGGCTTCCTCCACTCTGCTCCTCCATTTTTCGCTCATTTTCACACTCCTCTATTCATCTCAGCGGCTCTGAGACAACACGATTTTCAGAGGGTGTATTAATAAATACACAATTTAACCGCCTCAACTCTGGACTTGGCTAAAAGCCAATTAGCACTGATTTTTTTCATATATATTTGAATTAAATTACAGGTGTCAGTCAATTAAACATTTTAATCATATCATTTATTATTATTAATTACAAAATGCTAATGAATTCATTCAATTAATGACATACATATTTGCTTATTAGCTCTTATTGAATCTGCACTGCTTGAGTTGCTCCAATGGAAAATTACTTTTTATGGAATAAGTCAGGAGGCATTATAATAATGTTTTTATAATTAATCACACTAAATTAATACACTCAATTGATGGCATTAAATTATGTCACATTTTGACAAACATTTGTGTGTGTTTGTGTATACACACGCAGGTTCTGGAGACATAAAAGAAAAAAAATGAATGAAATCACGTCTGCACTTGTTTACTGTAACAGTATTATTTCCTCGGGCTGCGGATCACTCATCTGAGGCGTTTCATACATGATAAACGCAAGAACCTCTGCTGTTTATCACGCAAACACGAGCTCTTGGTTAGTTGGCTTATATTTCTCAGACCCTGGTCCGCTCAGTTAGGGCTTGTTTTATTATGTGCAATATTCCTCGCAGTCATGAAGAACTGTTATTAATAGTGTGCTTTTACCCTCAAACCGCTCAACTTTATTAATGACTCTTTTCATTTAAATCCATCAAAGCTTGTAGCAGAATGGCGGAAAGCGCTATTATTATTTTATATATATATATATATATATATATATATATATATATATTTTTTTTTTTTTTTTTTTTTTTTTCTGCTGGTGTGGGGCCAACACGTTTGTGTCAGAGCCATTTATCTTGTGACCTAGAATAGATTTAATTAACAGCCGCGCACACTGGAGGAGTCCACGATCCCCAACTACATTAGCACTGCCATAGCCTGGCCTCTGAAACCAGCTCTGTATTCCAGCCGCTTTAGCTCATTTTATATTCCACCAGCAGGGCTGTTTAGTGTTAGGCTTATTTAGCAGCTTAAGTCAATAACACAACCATGTTTGTTTGTCTCATGCCTTATGCAGTGTGCAATTTTCACTTTTACATGTCAAGTTCACTTTAGAGTCACTGCTGTCAGAGAATTCTCGTTAATAACTCAGTCAGAACCGCGGTGTAGCGGTTAGCCCATGTGCTTGTTTGTGTATGTTTGAATCTGAAATTAAAATCAGAGTGCACACAAAAAGTGACTTCTAAAGAGATTTGGTTCAGGAAAAGTATGAGTTGTGCCTTGGGTTCATTCCCGAGGCCTTGCCAGATACGCCAGTCCATTTGACAAAATACGCCAATTTGACCTCAATAGATAAATGATTGGAAATGATCCAATTATCATTTTTAAGTTGTTGAAGGACTTGCTGATTGTCCTGATCACAAGGTCTTGAATAACTTTACCAGGTCCCGGGATACAGAATCGCTGCGTCTGACTGTAAACATTCCCTGAAGTTTCGACTGCTAGCCGTGCTCAACACTAGCCCACAGGTGGCACAGAAAGGCAGATCTGTAAAGCATAAACTCTCGCTGGGTCATTATCAAAGAGAACACGCAAACCTGAACAGCTTGACTTTGTGTTTTTTTCCGACTGAAGTCATACAGGTCTCTCGGGACATTCAAGCCTTCATAAAATATGATAGGAGCCTCTCCTCCACATAAATTAATGAAAAAGTGTTCAGAATATATTTAAGCTCTCTCTACAACACCGCAGTCTTTCCCCGTACAGGGCCCAGAGAATCAAAAGACGGATGAAGCCGCCCGCTCCCCCTTCTTTGCTTTAAAGTGCTCATCCAATCGGAGCACAGTAAAATGATATTAATCTGGACTGCCTGCTACTTTCATTTACCCGAGCCTTTGCCCGGGGGACGCCGCGCGCTCTGAGACTTCATAAATTTACAATGAAACATGAACACATTTCCGCACCATGTGTCAGAATCCGGGGTTTTCGCAGTCGGGTAGAGGCGACAGGGCTCCGCCGGACTGTTTGTTTTTAATAAAGAGGGGGAGGGGGGTGTGAGAATGGGGATTTTTCCGAGTAGCGGTGTGGGAATTTGGGAATGTGGACGGAGTAGGGACAAACAAGGAAGATGACTCTGAGTGGGACGAACAGGTTTAAGTGGCTTTGGTTTGCATTGGGGGTTTGCCCGGGAGTCAATCATGGTCGGAGATGGTGATATGATGGCTTGCTTTATGTGTCGTTCCCTCTCCAGAGGAAGTCCCATCTCATTCCGGAGCCCAGGAACAGGCGTGTGACGCGCCTTCCCGCTTTCAGCGAGAGCCTTTCATTTCCCCTCTCTTTTTATCCTTCTTTCTTATTGCTCTCAGGTCCCGGAGTCTTGTGTTGTGGAAATGAGGCAGAGACGGAGGCTTGAGCACTTTATTACCTCTCTAAACAAGCACCTCTCCCCACGGTGCCAGTCCACCACTTGTTTCTGCTCTTTCATTCACTCCACTTCTTCAGGGATGTCAGCTTTGAGTCCATCTACGTCAAAGGCAGAATTGGCTCCCCGAGCGCTGGTTAAATCCAGAGCAAGACGAGAGGCCTCCTTTTGTTCATCCGAGCCCAGAGAGGCTGCTTTAATCATATCTTTAGCACTGATAATGATTCCGACACGTTTGCGTTATTGTTCCGATATGCGGGCGCTGAAGCCTGCAGGGTCGGCGCTTGAAAACAACCCGTTCATTTTCAGGCTATTGACTGTCTTTGAGCCTGAGAGCGCTGCTCAGCCAGCGGGAACAGCCGCCAGATCTCCCGGTCGCGGGCCAGCGCAGTCAAACGGCTTCATTCCAGAGCCTGACATGTTCTATACGCCGCGCGCCGCTCGGCTACGAACCGCTGCACAAATTGATTTTCTGTTGTTTTTTTCCTCCATTTTTTTCTGTCTAAACACGGAATTCAACAGAACTGTCATCATTGTTGACGGAAAACTCAATTACGAAATGTGTCCTCTGTACTTTTTTTAATCTACGGACAGATCTTGTTCAGCGGACAGCTGTGTGTCTGTAGTTCAGGCCGTTACTTGGTTGGTTTGCATTTGAAGACTGTATGTAAAGTTGGAGATGTCAAGATTAAACCTCTACATCCTTTCTTTCTTTCTTGATTGGTGTTGATCATGGATGATTGATTTGTTTGCTGGTTGACTTTCTCCTTTTCTTGTTTTCCCTCTTTTCTCTTTTTTGTTGTTTAATCCATCATTGCTTCTTTCTTTTCTTCTTGGGTTTTCCTTTGGTGTCCACCCTTCCTTCATATCTTGGTATTGTTGGTTGGTTTGGTGATTCTTTCTTTCTTTCTTTCTGTCTTTCTTCTTTTCTTTTTCTTCTTTTGGTTTTATTTGTTTGTTCTTCATTTCTTTCTATTTTGTTTTGTTCAGTGGTTTCAGTGTTTATTCCCGTATTAATTGCTTTGTGAATATTTCTAAACATTTCTTTATCTGTCTGATCTTTTTACTTTTTGTTTTTAATTTGTTTGTCTGTTCTTTGTTTGTATACTTTGTTTGCTTGTTTACTCTTTCCTTTGGTTGTTGCCGGTTTAATTGCTTGGCTTCTTTGGTGGTAGGCTAATTCTTTCTAGTTGTTTTGTTTGTTTGATGTTTCATTTGTTGTCCATCTGTTCTTGCTTTTGTTCTTTTTCTGTAGTTTTTTTTCCGTTGATTGCATGATTTTTTTTCAGTGGATCACCAGATTTTTTTTTCATCTGTTTGTCTGTTAACCTTTACATCTGTTTATTATTCCGTTCATTTGCTCTTTTATTCTTCCTTTGTCTGTTTTTGTCTTGTTCATTCCTTACCTCTCTCTCCCAGTCTCTCACCTTCCCTTTGTCTCTTTCTCTCAGGCGGTATTGATCTGTGTGAGTTTGTGTTTAAACAGATCGCCTCGCGTGTGGGCAGTGAAGGAGACAGTTAGCAGAGCTGCTCTTCATTTAGCATAACATCTTAATTCCCCATCTCTCCTCAGCCGGAAACGCCAACTTGCTCACCTGGAAAAAAACACCATTAACTCCGGCCCGGGAGTCCGCCTACCTCTCGGGCAGATTTAGACTTATGCTTGTGTGTGTGTGTGTGTGTGAGGGTGAAGGTCAGGAGATTCATACTGGTTCCGGGTCAGAGATTGCGTGTAAACCCAGGGCCCTACAGGCAGGATAATCACACTGTTCCCTCACTATCTCCCACTGTGGATTCCAGTCATTAATCACTGACTCTGGGCCTGTCCTGGTCTCTAATACACTTCTTCTCCTCCAACACTCCTAATAGCATTACTGTATTCACACACAGCTGCCCACTTATCGTAGTTAACTTCAGAAAGTGCCAACTAGACTTCCCAGAGTTGTCATTTAGACATGTTTCCATACCACTTTCATTTCAATATTCCCTACGGAAACACATGGGTTATATGTATGTGTTTTTACATTAAAGCACATTTATACTCATCATATAATCGTCTGTTGTTAAAATCCCCAAATAACCAAACTCCAGCCAACTCGTTTGCTTCATCCCTCTCAGTTTGACCTTAATTGATAATAATGAGGGAGAGATTATTCTCTCCGGTCTCTTCTCTCAGAGTGGAGGTGGAAATTTCCTTCTGCTTCCGAAATACCAGATTTCACTCGCTGAACTCCTTGTGAAAAACGACAACAACCTTTTCAATTATTCTGCATTTGTGTAATAAATGATCACTCGGGTTGACTCTAAAACAGCGCTGAATTTGAAAGAGGACGAAGACAAACTTTGTCTTTTGAATGACGTGAATTGTGCGGTAAGACCAGGGTGGTGTATTTAAAATGGTTGATTTCGTGCTGTATTTTCTCCCGCTGAGTGTCTGTGTGGTTGGATCTAGACAAACGGCAGTTGACCCGCGTAGAGACGCCCCCCCCCCCCCAATCCTCGGTCTGGTCAGGGCCTTTTGATTGACTCTTTGACAAGCTCTCCTTGCCCTCTCTCCCCAGGCCTCCGCTGGCTCTCTTTGTGGAATAGCTAAACAGATCCTTTCCCCTCTCGTACCAACTCGCCTGTCCTTCACCCTTCACCCCCGCCGGGAGAGCTCGGAGCGTCCGTCTCTGTGTGTGTTTAAACTCTGTGTGTGTGACACGGCCGTGTTTCACAGCAGGTTATTCAGAGAAAATAATTAGAAGACAACCGAGCTTGTGCATCTTCACCAGGTGACCTGGCGATGTCTGACCGCAGGAGATGAGGTCAAACCTAGCCTAGACGTTCTGTGCTCTGTTTGTTAGGTTTTTGTTTCCCTCCCTATACCTCACGCTCTTTCTCTCTCCTGCATTGATCAGTGTATGGCTCTGTTAGCAGAGCTCCAGTGAGCTGCTATGATGGAGTCGACATGATGTCATCACACTTTATTCGGGGGATCGTTAGAGGCAGGCATCAATTTCCTTCACTCTATAAAAATATCAAAGTGATTAAGCACACCATCGGTTTCCCCAAATATCAATACATACCTCCAGTGCCCGCTTCAAAGGAAACGGCCGATAAAGCCATCACATGTATCTGTTCTTCTCTGGAACTGCTGGAGAAACAAGGGAGGTTCTCACAGCTACACTGCAGTGAGGTCAATAATTATAAGACTAATAACACTGCTAACATGAATTGCGTTAAATCTTTAAGTGGGGAATGAATAGAACAGAATGGAGCACAATAGAATGCAACAACAGAACATTCAGAATGGAAAATAATAAAACAGAATAGAATGCAAAAAATAAAGTAGATTACGGTAGAATAGAATTGAACCCAATAGAAACAAAGGGTACAGAATAGATCAGACACACAATCAAAAGAATAGAATGGAATAAAAGACGATTGTGAAACAGCACAATAGAATGTAACATTATAGAATAAGAAAAAAAGAAAAAAAAAGAAGAATTTAACAAAATAGAACATAACTCAAATAGAATAGAACACGTATTACAATAGAACAGATTAGAATATAACAATAGAATGAAACACAAAAGACTACTGGAGAAAATAATGAAATGACAGATAAAAAATCCAACCGAATAGAATTGTGCACAATAGAATGAACCAAAATAGAATGCAGTATACTGTAAAATAGAATGGAATGGAGCAGTACAGTATAGAATAAAATACGATAGTTAAACAGAACCCAAAAGTATAAAACAGAATAATCAGAATGGTTGAATACAGCAGAACTGAACAGACCAACATAGAATAAAACAGAACAGAATTGAGCAAAGCTTCAGCTGAAAGAAAGATAACAATAAAACAGGATGGAATAGAATGGTGCACAACCGAATAAAATAGATCAAAATAGAATGCAACATAGTAGAATAGGAAAAAGCACTACAGAGTAAAATATATCAAATAACATAAAAACAGATTAGAATACTACAAAACAATTAAATACAGTAGAATGAAACAAAAAATAAAGAACAAAATGATGAAATTGAATGTAACAAAATAAAATAGAAGATAGCAACTGAATGGAATATAATTTTATACAATAGTTTTAAAGAAAATTAGAATGCAGTGCAGTATAGTACACAATTGAATAAAATACAGTAGTAAAACAGAATGTAACGTAATGGAATAGAATACTGCAGAATTGAATAGAACACCACAGAGAACAATGGAACAGAGAAGAACATGATAGACTAAAACAGAATAGAATAGAGCAAAACATATAACTGAAAAGAAGATTTCAATAAAATAGAATGGGATACAGCATAAAATACAATAGAATGCCACAGAAATGAATAGAGGTGAAAATAGAGAAATAGAATAGACAGAATTTAATAAAAACGAATAGAGCAAAATATGTAACAGAATATAATATTGCAATAAAATAGAATGGGATACAGTGTAGTACAATGGAATGAAAGAGAGCAAAATAGAATAAAATAGAACATGGCAGAATAGAATAAAGCAGTGTAGAATGAAATAGTAAAACACTGCACAGCAGACTAAATATATATTTACAGAAAACCATGGATGGATATATAGAACAGAAAACGGCTGGCTGCTTAGAGGAACAGTTCACCCATACAACTCTGTCATTTACTCATTTACTTTTCTGTGGAGCATAAAATAATTCTTACAGGTTTGGAATGAGATGAAGGAGAGGAAATGATGATAGAATTTCCATTTGTGTGCAAACTATCTCTGTATTAAGTACACATGTAAGAGGGAGATGCTGTTGTTAATGAGTTCTGTCATGTAAAGGCTGGGCTGGTGTGTGTGTTTTCTCTCTCTCTCAGGGGCCTCTGCCAGCTGGCTCTCGCTCACACAGGGGCCCGCCTGACATGTGTGAGTGCTGGATCAGTCTGTCACACACACACACACACACACACACACACACACACACACACACACACACCAGAGAACTGCCCTGTGACTCCTTCTCTCTGTCAGAAACCCATACGAGTGTCCCACTCCGAGTCAGTCAAGTGCTGGTGATGAGTGTACTGTGTGTGTGTGTGTGTGTGTGTGTGTGTGGGTTGTGTGTGTTTGAAGCTCTTCTGCAGGAGATGAGCCTCCTGGAACGAGTCCAGCTGTGGACCTGGAAACATCTCATCTGAGAACTGAGAGAGAGATCGTCTGTCTAGCTAAAAGCCGACGGCTTGCTCACACAAAATGTGAAATTGTGCATTTGTTTATTTAAATTCTCTCTCTCTCTCTCTCTCTCTCTCTCTATATATATATATATATATATATATATATATTTAGGGCTGTCGAAATAAATGCGTTAATGCATGCAATTCATTTTTTTTCAGTTTGACACATGAAAAATATTTAACGCAACTTTTTTTTAGTGTAACATTATATGATCACACTCTTATTCATGCAAATGCTTTTAAACCTTTAAAGTGTGATAAGACATAAGAGAAGGCAGTGCAGTGCTGTGTGACACACACACACTTGTGCGCACAGAAAACTGCTTCGGACAGCACTTGAACAGACAAAAACACAAAATTAGGCCAAAATGCCCGTTTTATCAAGTATCCTAATGGTGTGATTAATCGCGATTAATTACAGAAAAATATGCGATTTTATCAATTGACCACTAATATTAATAGTAATATATAAACACACACACACACACACACACACAGTATATGTGTTTTCAACATTGATAATAATAATGATAAATGTTTCTTGAGCATCAAATCATCATATTACAATGATTTCTGAAGGATGTTACAGTAATGATGCTGAAAATTCAGCTTTGATCACAGGAATAAATTTCATTTTAAGATATACTCGCGTAGAAAACAGTTATTTTACATTTTAATTTCACAATATCTCTGTTTTTACTGTATGTTTGATGTGTAAATAAGTGTAGTGTTGGTGAGCACGAGACATCTTTGAAAACCGACTCCAAACTTTTGAATGGTACAGTAAAAATTAGAAGTGTGGCCCTTTAAGACTAAAGGGATTGTGGGGTGTGTGTGTCTCCTGAGCTTCCCAATGCTCTTCATCCAACGGAAAACATGCAAACCAGATGTCTTTAGCTTTTCCCACATAATTAGACTTTTATCACAGCATCACTCATGTTAGTCCAGCCCACACACAACAGCTTGAACTTGGAGCGATAGCCTGCTAGTTAAATGGCATTTGTGATCCATCCTGTGAGTGGGTGGGCGACACTATAAAGGTTAACACAACTGTGTGTGAAAATAATTGCAAATTAAATCTAATTAGCGCTATCCAATCAGCGTTATGAAGACTATCTCAGCGTGATGCTGCGCTAAGCCTTTTTAATTAAGGATAGAACAATTAGACACTATAAATTAGCAGAAGATACTTCAATTAAGACGGCAAGCACAGATTATCCCAGAAACCATCAGTGAACTTTCAGTCAGACTGCGTTTGATTTCGAGGGGAATTTTGGCAATAACATCTGATTGTAGAGGAGGTGGAACAACAATGAAGCAAATTTCAGTGACTTTCGTAATTGTTTTTGGTGTGTGTGTAAATTTGCTCTCGGCAGCATTAGCATGTGTGTATCGAAGTGCGTAGACAATATTGATCACATAGATTGCTATCTGACGAACCTGTCCGTCTCCTTTAGTGGCATCTCTCTGATGCTTTGAGGAAGTGGGGGTTAAAGGTCGTCTGGGTTCACGGGTTTGACACCGGAGACGGATGTGTGTCTTATGAGTGAGTCGATCGAAGTGAACGTTAACTCAAGAGGGTGTTTGTCTGGGTCTTAGACAGCAAAATGACCCCCAGACCAATAGAAAGCCACTGACAGGAGAAAGTGGGCCATATTTTATCCCCCAGTCAGTCTGAAGGGAAGGATACACTGTAGAAGACGTAATTCCACATAGTGAGCCCATGTAAAGTCACCATGAAATCAAAATGGACTATTCTTTTTTTAATGGAATATTGCAGTATGTATTGTAAATTATTTGTCCATGCAATTCAAATTCATCTTGAATCAGAGTAACTCCCTCTTGCAGCACCGCTTCTCTTTTCTGATGACGAGGGCGGGGCAACCTGCCAGTCACATGAGATCCACCAATAGCAAACCACAACCATCCAATCAATTTCCCACAGACACAATCAAACCAAGCCCACATTTGTTCTTGTTCCTGAAGCCGTTTTACTTGTATAGGACAGTAGGGAATAAAAGACTATTCCATTTCATGCTGACTTTAACATCTCAGTAGTTGAATGAATGAATGAATGAATGAATGAATGGATGGATGGATGGATGAATGGACAGATAGACGAATGGATGGATGGATGGATGGATGGATGGCCAGTCCATCATAAGGTTTACACTTACAGACATACTGTATATACCCATATACACATTCACACCTTGCAATTTCATATTTCCAATTATGTCTTTGGTTTGCGGGGGAATCCGGAGCACTTGGAGGAAACTCGGCTTGCTCGAACTCAAGCTTTTCTCATCAAATTCTGTCAAAAACAAATCACATGCTCTATGCTAGTTTTAGGAGGAACATCTGAGACAATGATGGTACTTAAATGAAACATAACTTTTTGGAATACAGAAGATGGTAGAAACATAACCAGATTTGTGTGTGTGTGGAAAGACGAGCTAGAATGGGATCAGGCATTGTGGAAAACCAGGTTCACCCTGAAACGCCTCAGTCTCAGTGCTAGACCTCGGCTCTGACAGCAGTGTTCGCTCGGGCAAGTGCTGAGCATCAACAGCTCTTTAACTCGGGAGATTTCAGGCAGCTTTCGGCCCCTGCTTTCAATAGCCTGTCCTGACCGAGTCGGGCTCTAAAAGCTGCTGTCACCAAAGGCTAAATAAAACCGTTCAGGGCAAGGGAGGTTGAGAATGGATCAAAGATCAATAAGGCCAAAAGAGACACCTCCCGTCCCTCCCCTAACAGTAAACACATGCATTTAAATCAGCCATCCACTGGCTGCCGTAACTATGACAAATGATGTTGTATGTAATTTTTTTCTATTAACATAAAGTAATATAAACTGAAGGACACTAGTCTATAGAGGGAGTTAGCAGCTAATGTCCCGTATCAGATGTGGACAATGTCAGGGCTGAATACAGATTACGTAGTGTCCTTCCAGCCCTCAGGGAATTACGCTTTGACACTGAATTGGCTGCCAAGTGTATTAGTGCAACTCACTGGTGCCAGCCATGTCTTCACTGGACTATTAACCCTTCTGCTCCGCCAACCCACGCAAACAACACAGTCCCGCATCCTAACCTTGTCCTAGCCATCGCAGAGGTGCTGCGTATCTGCTAACCCTTTACCCCCGAGGAAGATTGTGTGGCGGGGAAGCGTTTCTATAGCCTATCGGTCGCATTGTGGTGAAATCAAACCGGCCCTCGCAGCGTCTCGGAATAACCTCTAGATATTCATGTTTGTCAAACAGCTACGGCTGTCTCGTTCAGAACCGCATCTCTGTGGGTCAAACCTAGAGGTCGTGCGACAAATTGTGAATCTGAAGGTACTGAATATTTCACAACACCAAAGAGATGTGTCTGCTTTTGTTTTTGTTTTATTGTTAGTAAGGTTGACAAAGACAGGGAAGGAACAGAGAAAAGGCGGGAAAGGGGAGAGATTAGCGATGAGTAAGTTGTGGATGTTAGCGGCGTCTCGGATAGAAATCCGTCATACTGCTGGTGATGAGATGAATGCGGTCCTCATGAGCTTTGACATGCTGATGGTACAGGAGGAGCTCTTCTTCTCCAATCCATCTACACTTGAGCTCTCATGCACGTTTCAATCTCCCAGAATCCACCTGTGCAACAGTATCTTTCATCTCTACATCTTTGTCTTCTTTAACTGATGGGATTCAGTAAACCAGGTGCTTTCCACTGTTATTCACGATAATCAACTGTTGCCACATCCAGAAGTGCAGTGACTGACACACAACTGAAAGTGCTGTTGGTGAAGTGTTACACACGACTGAAAGTGCTGTTGGTGAAGTGCTACACACGACTGAAAGTGCTGTTGGTGAAGTGTTACACACGACTGAAAGTGCTGTTGGTGAAGTGTTACACTTGACTGAAAGTGTCTGTTGGTGAAGTGTTACACACTCGACTGAAAGTGCTGAAAGTGCTGTTGGTGAAGTGTTACACACGACTGAAAGTGCTGTTGGTGAAGTGTTACACACGACTGAAAGTGCTGTTTGTGAAGTGTTACACGTGACTGAAAGTGCTGTTGGTGAAGTGTTACACACGACTGAAAGTGTCTGTTTGTGAAGTGTTACACGACTGAAAGTGCTGTTGGTGAAGTGTTACACGCGACTGAAAGTGCTGTTGGTGAAGTGTTACACGCGACTGAAAGTGCTGTTGGTGAAGTGTTACACGCGACTGAAAGTGCTGTTGTGTTGGTGAAGTGTTACACGCGACTGAAAGTGCTGTTGTGTTGGTGAAGTGTTACACGCGACTGAAAGTGCTGTTGGTGAAGTGTTACACGCGACAATTGCTGTTTGTGAAGTGTTACACGCGACTGAAAGTGCTGTTGGTGAAGTGTTACACGCGACAATTGCTGTTTGTGAAGTGTTACACGACTGAAAGTGCTGTTGGTGAAGTGTTACACACGACTGAAAGTGTTGTTTGTGAAGTGTTACACACGACTGAAAGTGCTGTTGGTGAAGTGTTACACACGACTGAAAGTGTTGTTTGTGAAGTGTTACACGTTGAGGCGGTTGTAGTTACAGACGAGTGAAAGTGCTGTTGGTGAAGTGTTACACACGACTGAAAGTGCTGTTGGTGAAGTGTTACACGACTGAAAGTGCTGTTGGTGAAGTGTTACACGCGACTGAAAGTGCTGTTGGTGAAGTGTTACACGCGACAAATGAAAGTGCTGTTGGTGAAGTGTTACACGTGACTGAAAGTGCTGTTGGTGAAGTGTTACACGCGACTGAAAGTGCTGTTGGTGAAGTGTTACACGCGACTGAAAGTGTCTGTTGGTGAAGTGTTACACGCGACTGAAAGTGCTGTTTGTGAAGTGTTACACGCGACTGAAAGTGCTGTTGGTGAAGTGTTACACGCGACTGAAAGTGCTGTTGGTGAAGTGTTACACGTTGAGGCGGTTGTAGTTACACACGACTGAAAGTGCTGTTTGTGAAGTGTTACACACGACTGAAAGTGCTGTTAGTGAAGTGTTACACGTTGAGGCGGTTGTAGTTACACACGACTGAAAGTGCTGTTGGTGAAGTGTTACACGCGACTGAAAGTGCTGTTGGTGAAGTGTTACACGCGACTGAAAGTGCTGTTGGTGAAGTGTTACACGCGACTGAAAGTGCTGTTGGTGAAGTGTTACACGTTGAGGCGGTTGTAGTTACACACGACTGAAACTGCTGTTGGTGAAGTGTTACACGCGACTGAAAGTGCTGTTGGTGAAGTGTTACACACGACTGAAAGTGCTGTTGGTGAAGTGTTACACGCGACTGAAAGTGCTGTTGGTGAAGTGTTACACGCGACTGAAAGTGCTGTTGTGTTGGTGAAGTGTTACACGCGACTGAAAGTGCTGTTGGTGAAGTGTTACACGCGACTGAAAGTGCTGTTGTGTTGAAGTGTTACACACGACTGAAAGTGCTGTTGGTGAAGTGTTACACGCGACTGAAAGTGCTGTTGTGTTGGTGAAGTGTTACACACGACTGAAAGTGCTGTTGGTGAAGTGTTACACGCGACTGAAAGTGCTGTTGGTGAAGTGTTACACGCGACTGAAAGTGCTGTTGGTGAAGTGTTACACGCGACTGAAAGTGCTGTTGGTGAAGTGTTACACGTTGAGGCGGTTGTAGTTACACACGACTGAAACTGCTGTTGGTGAAGTGTTACACGCGACTGAAAGTGCTGTTGGTGAAGTGTTACACACGACTGAAAGTGCTGTTGGTGAAGTGTTACACGCGACTGAAAGTGCTGTTGGTGAAGTGTTACACGCGACTGAAAGTGCTGTTGTGTTGGTGAAGTGTTACACGCGACTGAAAGTGCTGTTGGTGAAGTGTTACACGCGACTGAAAGTGCTGTTGTGTTGAAGTGTTACACACGACTGAAAGTGCTGTTGGTGAAGTGTTACACGCGACTGAAAGTGCTGTTGTGTTGGTGAAGTGTTACACACGACTGAAAGTGCTGTTGGTGAAGTGTTACACGCGACTGAAAGTGCTGTTGTGTTGGTGAAGTGTTACACATGACTGAAAGTGCTGTTGGTGAAGTGTTACACGCGACCGAAAGTGCTGTTGGTGAAGTGTTACACGTTGAGGCGGTTGTAGTTACAGTAGTGAAGTGTCAAAGCTTTGTGCTGTGATGGAAGATGTTATCTATCTATGCGAGTCCAAATTGAAAGTCTATTGTGAATGGATGATTATTTTCAATGAATTGACTGGCTCAATGATCGGGTCACAATTTTGAGATTCAGACAACAACTTCTATGATACTTTTATGGTGTTTTTAGGTCAGTGATTTTGATCTGTTTCTATGTCGTGTGTAGAGCTCCGTACATCGATCTTTCAATCTTTACCTTATTTTTAGAAGACCGTTGTTTATTTATTATTAAGGCTAGTCACTTTATATGGTAATATGTAAAGGGCAAAAATATTTGGAGACCTGCAAACAATTCGCAATCATACTTCACACACTGGGGTGCTTCTACTGTTTGTGCTTGTGTCTGTTGAAGTGTGTGTTTCAGGACTCGCCTCTCAGACGCCGCTCTCCATTAGAGTCTGTGCTAACCTTGCAACACCAGGTTGACGTCCTCATTTTTCACCTGGACACTGTCCTCCTCCTCCTCCTCCTCCTCCTCCTCCGTGATCTTCTCTCCGCTCCATCCCACCTTTCCTAGTCACAAGAGTAGCTACCAGAGAGAAATTACAATGATTAAAGTCATCAAATCAAAAATGGACTATTTGCATGTAACCAACAGATTAATGTTAACAGTAGTCAAACAGCTATTTGTGCATTGTTTAGGCCACTGTCATGAGTCATGTAGACAAAGGTTACCGATTGATAACACAGCAATTTGATGGTGGTTAGTGTAAAATGCTTACAGCAATACTAGCTCAGAAACTAAAACATAAGCATTGCCATTGAGATACTGCAACGTGCATTTGAAAGTGAACTTGACCTTCAGCCTTTGCATCCCATTCACCAAAAAATACATTAAAACTCATCATATCCTCAATCAACTGAATAGGATGAATTGTTGTTGATGTTGTTCTTATTGAAATTTTAAAGGAAATTGAAGTAAATCTCTTTTTTATCTTGATATTTTTCATGTTTTGTTCAGGGCACAAATCGCTCTGACTCTGACTCTTACTATTACAATTAAAAAGGCTATTTTTACTACTGTATCTTTAAGAGGTGATTTTAAAATGTGAAACACAACTTCACATTTTAATTCAGTGTCATTCTTTTCAGCACAAATAAGATTTAATATTGCTTATATTTTACTATATTGTCTATAATATAGGTTCATTACATTGAAATATTGGAATATGTTGTGCTAACTGGCCTGCGATTGCCGTACCTGATTTGTGTTATTCTTTTATTAAATCGGATCAAATAAGCAACGTTCTTTGCACTCTCAATTAATTCTTAGTCTTAGTTTATTCTTTTATGTCTATAGAGCCGGAAAACAACTGCACACATCCTTTTTAAAAAGTTTACAAATGCAAAGGAATTCCTACACTGTAAAAAATTATCGCCATTTTAACGGTAAATGACAAAAACTGTAAATTGGTTAACAGAAAGTTTCCATACTATATACAGTGTGATAGTTCTAACCGTATATTTAATGTAATTTTACAGTACAATTCTGTTAAATTGACAGTTTTTGGAAGTGCAAAAGAATGAGTCACTGTATAATTTACAGTGAAAACCCATAAATTGACCTTCCCACAATTCCCTGCGTGACACTTCACATTTGCTGTATTTTTGTTGAAATAACTACGTTTCTTCATAGTTTTTCTCAGTTTTTTCTAATCAGTTGTGTACATTAGGGTTTCATGTTACATTTAATGTTGTTAAATTAATGTTTATTGAATTTTTAAAATGTCATGTGTGTTGCCATGATAGTGTTTGTGTGAATGACACTGTGCAGCTTCTAAAGTCTGTAAAACCTAAGATGTTTCTACTGTATTTTTTACGGTAAATTACAACCACAGCTGTCAGTTTATTACGGTAAATTGAATGTCATTTTTTCAGTGTATTTCTAGTATGCCAGTGTTCAGTGTTCTGACAGAACGTGATTAGCCGTGGCGGTCAGTCTCTGATGAAGTGCTGAGGAAGCGCATCCACACTCTTTTGAGCTTTTCTTGCTCTTTTGATGTGTGTTTTTACCGGCTGATGCAATAACTCAACGTTCCTCAGGATCTTCTGCGTGCTGAAAGATGACCTTCCGCTGATAAAGAGATTCATCACCTCACATGTAAAACCAGTCTCCTCCTTATTAAGTTTCCACAATACGCGTGTCCCTCTCCGAAGCCGAGCCGTTACATCATCAATCAATCAAACAGACAGAGAAATCCAGCAGAAGTTCCTCTTTGTGATTAAGAGTGTGGGGCAGACGGTTCTGCTTTTGTTTTGTGACTCGGGCCTTTTCGCTCTGAATGTGTGTGTGATCCATCAGGAGTGTTATGATGAATCTGCGTGTCCTTCATGAAGTGCCCTGAGCTCTAGCTCGCGCTTCACTACAGGCATCTGATGGAGATGCTCCAATGCTAAATGGAGAATACATTACAGACCTGACAGACCACTATTTTTCTTTCCATTGTTGTCATTTATGGAGACTAAATCTGTTGGACTTCCCAGATTGACAAGGTGAAGATGGAGTGTTAAAGGAGCCGTTTTCTGCACTTGTATAGTGCTTTATTTATTTATTTCTCCCTGAACATCACTTACGTTGTTCACAGTTGCCAAAATGTTGTTTTTTTTTAATAGTATTTTTCACTCTCAATGAGCATTGCAGTTAAACATTGTTTTTACTATTGTATCTCTTATATATAAATGACCTGATATATAGATTCCTGTAAATAACAGTATATTCACTGTAGCCAAACTCTCCATCCACTTTTGGCTCTGTTCTGTTATCGACAAAGTGAGATAAATTTGTTGTCTTCTCATTTCCATCCAATTTGCCTTTTTTCCCAACTAAATTGTGTGTGTGATGATGATGTCATCCTTAAAAAAACAACAACAACAACAACAACAACACAATAGCCAAGTTTCCATTAACGGTTTATTTATTTGCAGAAAAAAGCTTAGCGCATTAAAATGTTTACTGATATAGCTGATCAAAATGCTCATCTTTTTCTGTTTAACTTCAGATTTTTTGTTACAACAAATTGTTTTTTTAAGGATGACATCATCATCATCACATTATTTTATTGGTAAATGACCAATTGGATGGAAACAGCCTGGTGACAGCAAATTTCATATATATATATATATATTTGAATGCATTTTTACTTTAGTTGTTTGTTGTTGTATTAACTGTTAACAGAACAGTGCAAAACAGTGGATAGAAACTCGGCTAATGTTGCGTAAGTTTTGCCTTATCGCGAGGAAAAGCCGGTCTTGAGCTGTTTCTGTACGGAATTGTGTGTATATCGCAAATTCTGTATCTTTCACATACCAGATGTCCCCCGCTCTTTGTAAAATGGACAGAGACGATTGAAATAAACCAGCTTACTGCTCGCTAATTTCACAAAACTGCAGTCAAGCTAGTCGTGGTTTGACATAAAGTTCATGGAACCATAACAATATTGACTTTGTTAGACCATAACACTGAGCATTTCAGAGAAACATGTAATTCTTTGACTGCATTCATTCACGTTAAAGCACTTTTTAGTTTTTCGTGACATTTGAAATATCAACATGGAATTTAATCATTACATTTAAAGCAAGTCACGATACACTTTAATTGTTTGGAAAAGAGCAGCGTGAACATTCTGCTAAATTGCTCCTTTTGTGTTCTTCTAAACAAAGACAATCCTAGCATATTTTCACAACATGTTAAGTCTTTTTAGGACCATTTGCACTTCCGTTCAACTGGCTCACGCAGAGTTATCCGGTCATCGGCTTCGCATTTCCATCCATCCCGGCCTTAATGAGACAGAAGTGTTTGTAGCATTGAATTATTCCATCTGATGTGTGGTTCTGATGTCAGCAGAGGAATCTTCTTTAAAGCGCTGGACATATTTCATCAGCAATTATGTCCTTGTCTGGACAAACTAGCCACTTATTTATGGCAAACAGATGAAAAAAAAAAGGCAAACATGCACAGAGAGGATTTAATGATGTACAGTCATCTGGGACTAAACTCAAACTCAAACTCAGACAGAGACGAGGAAAGGAAACCCCTTCGAATCGTTACACGCCATAAAGAGTAAAATATGTAAGCGAATGAATAAAAGTTGTACGACACACAGCCATTACGACAGCCTTTCCTTTACTCGAGGAATAAGTCACTCGGGCTCTTTCCCTCCTTTTGTTTAACCGTGTCCGTACATTTGAATATTCATAAAACATTCGCCGGCGAGATGATGTCAAAGTAAATTTAAAATGTCCACAGGGGACGTTTTCCATGGGGAAGATCTTGTACATCTAAAACTTCAAAGACACCCGTTAATATAAAGATCTATTATAAATGATTAATTCAATATTTATGAATATTTTAAATCTCCTAATAAATTATCATGTATGCGATTAAGTCCCACATTTATCCGCAGATGCAGAGAGGGCGAGTCTTTAGTTGAAAAGTGTGCACGTAATTCTCATAGGCTAAATTACATGATGTTACATGGGTTGTATTTTGACATATGATTTATCCTGCTATGAAACCAGTTTTATGGTGGCCATTATTCAATCTATAAAAATGTGTGAATTTTCTCAGAGCTCAGGTCTGATGCTGCACCGCTGGCATACAAAGTAGCCACTCTTCATAAATCCAGATGCTGACATTCTATTTGAAGCAGAAGTACACACTCTCTTTATGCGCGAGCTATAGCGCAAGTGGAGATCGCCCTGTCCTGTTTTCCCTTTTGTATATTTAATTTGCGTTTATACATTCATGCTACTTTTGGAAACGCATTTGAAGTGGTTATTAAAACACGTCTGACATACAAAAGCTATACAAGCACTTCAGTAATTAAAAAAGTGCTTGTAAATAATAAATTAAAGGAAAAGGAGAGTTTTGCATTTTGCAATAAGAGAAGCGCAGTTTCCCGCATTACCATAATGACTCAGAGAGAGAGAGAGAGAGAGAGAGAGAGAGAGAGAGAGAGAGAGAGTTGAGCGTCTGGTCTAGAAATGATGGAGTTTTTGCTCAACACATTTCATTTGGGCTGGACTTCGTAATTTCATCACTGAGTTCAATAAATATCTAGATGGGATGATGGGAACGAATTCAAACGTACAGTACAATGACTTGAATACATTTCTTCTATGATGAGCATGCATTTAATTTCTGAATCAAAATCAATATATTTTTAAAACTGTTGCTTGAAAAAAAGTGCCAAAAGAAAGTCATGTGGTGCAACTAATATGCAAAAACATGAAACGGGAAATGTTATCATAGAGAGGACCCAATAATAATAAATAGTTAAGTAAAACTTAAATATTTCTCATTTAGTCAAATTTGCATAAATCGTATTTTTACGCAGATTTTACGAAAACGTGTGGATGAGACTGTACAAATGTATATGAAATTGCCACGAGAGTGTGTTGCTCATGACTGTGTCAAAGTCATTGAGTCATTGAGATAATTATTAAATATTTGACATCAACATGGCAAGATTAGTTGTAAAGGTCATGTGGTGCAATTTGCCCAAAATGTTATGGTATTTATGAATCAATAAATCATAATATTTGTAAAAAAAAAAAAAAAAAAAAAAAAAATAGATTAAGCACCTTGACAAAGATTCAAGGTGTACAGAAAATATGTTATTACTCTTTACATGATGGGTAAACCACATACCATTTATTTTATTATTCAGTAAATAAAAATGTTTCTTGAAAACTATATAAAAGATGTTTTCCCCCCTAAACCAATGGGCTAAGAACTTATGCTTTATACTAGATAGACTTAAAGTCCCCCTGTGGTGAAAATCCAGCTTTTAATGTTGTTTATATGTCTATGTGGTGTTTTTAATGTGCTTTAAGACAAACCATGTGTAAATTCATAAGTCGACTCCATTGCTGAGTATTTTCTCCTTAAAACTGCAGTGAACCAAAGACAGTCTCAAAAACACACTTTGAAATCGCTGGTGTTTCTGACGTCACAAACTACCTTGTAACCAATCAGATCAACGTGTGATCGTCAACCAGTGGATCTCTGAGCTGAGTGAGTGAGTGGAGGCGGGGCTCATTCGCATATAATAAATGAGGCAAGGGTGTCGAGTTACATTCAAGATATTTTAAGTCATTTTCAAGGAAAAAACTTATCATTTTGGTGATTAAAGATGAGTTTTAAGGGATAAAATGATTGACTAGAGGGGGACTTACATTTTTTTCTTTATTGTAGACACTATCATTGACATACATCTTAATAAAAGTAAAAAATATAATAAACATATAATAAATAGCCATGAGATGATGTATATTTTTGGATAATTCAGTAATAATAATAATCCTGACTCAAATTGCTTCTTTTTTTGATGTTTGGGCCTTCATGTTCAGGTGGCGCTTCCACTCAGAGCGCCGTGGTCTGAGTTTCTGTCCGACTTCCCCGATATGAAAGGCCTTGTGGTTGTAAAGTGGGCCACACGCAGTCAGAACGGTATTGACTGTGGCTGAAGTGTCTCGGCTTGAATCATCCACTTAAGATCAGCGTTCTCATAGAGAGTCCCGGCGTCCCTCAGCCCAGCTCGTTATTACACCATTTAACGAGAGTCACAGCACAATGCTGCCGCTCGGGCCTATGGGATCGCTGTGTACATTACCCCTCTGAAGGCCCTTACACAAGCTGACAGGAGGATGTAATATATCTCAAAACAATGGATCCAGTTTAAGAGGCGTATTGATTCAAAGCTATCGCACCCATCATCATTACCATTATCTGTTGGAGAGATTGTCCATTCCCACATTGCCATGCTGGATCCGCTCAGATCCCGGCGCTCGCTAACCTCCTGCTCTCCTGCACTGTTTTAATAATCCTTAAAGGTGCTGCTCGGGCTTTTAAAAGAAATGAGCTGGGTCTGAGAAGGACTTTAACAGGACAGGAGCCCATTGAAACGCTGGCTAAACGGCCTCGCTAACGCCCCTGGCCCCGGCGGAGCAGCTCAATACCATTTCCAACCTTTTAACTCACTCAAATTAAGTTTAGGCGTCCTTCAGGATGCCTGACTCTATTCATCCCCCATTTAGGGTCCATTGAAAAGCGCCACTCCCTGTGCAACGGACTGCTCGAGCAATACGATATCTATTAGATTACAGTGCCAGCACTTTGCTCTAACGGCTAGTGAGGTGGGCTAGTGATATTGCGGCTCTCATATACGGGTTTAGCCGCTTTGTTATGTGAAAGGCTTTTAATATGAGGTTTTCCTAATCTGATTTGTTAAAGAGATCCTTTAGCTAATGTTGTGCATTAGAGAGACAGCTGTGGCGATGTTGAGCGCTTCATTAAGAGAATGGGAAGGCGGTGGTTTGACTGCTTGTTTGCTAACATGGAAAGATACGCAGGCAATGGCTTCATGCCATGCTAAGTAAATATTGTGTGTCCAACTGGGCGAAGTGTTGCTTCATGAATTTGAACCTGATATGAAATTATATCCTTTGTTGTCATCCTTTTTTTATGTAATCTCTTTATTATGAAGTAGACTCGAGCACTCATGTAAATTAGCCGGTTCTTGTCGTAGTCTAGCGGTTAACGCACAAGTTTCAGACACATTGGTTGCGCCTGAAATCACAGGTACTTCTTTTGAATGTGTAATTACAGAGTCGTAAAGAGTCCTTGAAAAACATCAAGTAAAAATGACAGATACTTTACTGTGGAAAGGCACCAATTCCAATACGATGTGAGGAAAATTCTTAGAGAATCTGATTTTAGCAAAACTGAGGTATTTTACTCACACTGAATGAAGGCTCAAAGATGCACTAGTCCTCAACACCTAAGACGCATGCCAGTGAAAAACAATAAACTGTTGATTTGTGAGGAGAGCAATTATATGTTTATTTTATAAAATCAAATAAAACTGAACACCTCAATATTGCAAAGTCGACACAACAGCCTCTTAAATGTCTACAGACACTCAAGTCTCAGTCATGTCCTCATCTCGTATATGAAACGCCTATGATACACAACTACCTGCTAATGCACTCGCATTCGCGTATAGTAGCCTCGTTGAGAAGTTTGTGAACGCACAAGATACAGTACCTTCAGTGCCCTGTAGATGGCAATATCACTTACTTAATCTTCTGCAGAAAAGGTTAGGTGCCATGCAAAATGTAACGAGCGACTGCATTACTCATCATAAATGTATTGGAGTAAAGAGTACATGTACTTATTCAAAAATGTACTCAAGTAGAGTAAAAGTTGCTAGTATCTTTGATACTCTGTCACTACAGAAACTAATTATGTTTACTCAAATACGGCATAATTACTTGTAGGCTTTGTATCTGTTGAACAGATTCTTAAACACCTCTGATTGGCCATTGCGTTCACCCGCTCAACATATATGTCTCTGATTGGCCATTGCGTTCACCCGCTCAACATATATGTCTCTGATTGGCCATTGCGTTCACCCGCTCAACATATATGTCTCTGATTGGCCATTGCGTTCACCCGCTCAACATATATGTCTCTGATTGGCCATTGCGTTCACCCGCTCAACATATATGTCTCTGATTGGCTACAATGATCAAATGCTTCAAAAACATGTTGTCTTCACCGAGCGCATACACAGATACACACAGGAGAGTTTGAAAACAGGCGTCTATCAGCGGATCCGTCTATCAGCGGATATATTAGGGATCTGCTTTGGGAAATGCCGGTGTTGTCACATTTTTTTATTTTTTGGTACCAAAGTCGGTACTTTTGACAAGACTATTCTGTATAGTATGAACGTGTGCAGTGTGAATTGAATCTGGATGTACTACATCAGCCATGTTGTCATTGTCATGTGACCTTCCAGCGTCAGCTGTGTCGCTTCACTGCTGTTCAGAAGTCCTCTCCCGAAGACTCAGGCATACATTGGTTCTGCACTTCAGAATCTCGCCGGTCATCCTGGAACTTTTCGACTATACTGTTTTATGATTACTATGAATTGGGACGTATAACTCTTTCCCATACTGTTTTTTTCCTACTATATAGTATATTTGACTGATGGCGTTCAGTCTTTCAGGCAATGTGTCCCGATTCTGTTCCTCCTTGTCTTCACAGTAAGTCATCCCAAACTTCGCCAGTCTAAGTGTGTGTACATGTCTGAGCTGGTTTAGTCTCCCATCCTGACAAATGCACGAAGCCCGTCTAAAACCTTTAAAGTCCCCCTGTGGTGAAAATCCAGCTTTTAAATGCTGTTTATATGTCTATGTGGTGTTTTTAATATGATTTTGCACATGGTTTGCCTTAAAGCATAAGTCGACACCATTGCTGAGTATTTTCTGCTTAAAACTGCAGTGAACCAAAGACAGTCTCAAAAACACGCTTTGAAATCGCTGGTGTTTCTGACGTCACAAACTACCTTGTAACCAATCAGATCAACGTGTGATCGTCAACCAGTGGATCTCTGAGCTGAGTGAGTGAGTGGAGGCGGGGCTCTTTTGCATATTCATAGAACCGCGCATACTAAATGAGGCAAGGGTGTCGAGTTACAGTCAAGCTATTTTAAGGCATTTTTTTCAAGGCAAAAACGTTTAAATGTGTCGTTTTGGTGATCAAAGATGAGTTTTAAGGAATAAAATGATCGACTGCAGGGCGACTTTAAAGCAAAGCACCTTAAGCTGGTTTGAGAGTTTTTTGCCCATATCGGAAAGCAATAACACACAAAATCGAGCTCACGAAGCTAGAAGCGGTCTGACGTGATCAAGAACAGCATCTGTCTTTTATCGACTATGAAACACAAGTGAAACTTGATTTAAGATTAGGAGTGCTCTCACACTAAAGTTTTTGGTGTGTACCAAAGTCAGAGTCGGCTCGTTTAGTTGGTTTTCCACCTTCATCATCTATGGGTTTGAAAACCTGGACCTACACAGACATCAATATGTGTCTTTTAAACCATGGCCAGCAGGAGCGGTCCATCCTCTTTATAGACGGCTTTCAGCGTGGCCGTGGAAAAACCGCTTGACTTGACACGGGTGATGGGTGATTTGCAAAGAGGACAAGTGCATTAGAATAAAACCTCAACGGTGATCCTTCAAGCTGTCAGCCATACATATTTCATTATTTTCATAAATCAGCGGGCTGAGATGTCTCCCTCTCTCGCTCTTTCTTGAGCGACAGACTGATGGCCTCTATTCATAACAGCCTGTGGCAGAAGGTAAACTGCCTCTGCTCCGGTCATTGTTAAGTGTTAAAGATGATCTCCAGCCATCTTGCTCTTTTTCACACTCTCTCCATCTCTGTCTCTTTTCATTGAAGGGCGTTCTTTACAGGTCCGTACCTCTGTCCCACATTAGATAAATGGAGGTATTTTTAGGGGACTGTGTGTAAGACATAGCTTCATTTTCACCTCTGTCATCACACTTTGTTCTTTTGTTTGTTTACATAATGATTTGTAACATTTCGCTTGTTCTGTTGTTCGCGTTATCGTCAGTAACATTGTTTCGTTCTATTATTTGTTTAGATAATCGTCAGTAACATCTTCTGCTGTTCGTTTACTCTACATTATCACTGTTGAACAGTAAACAAACAATAGAACAATTACATTACTGATGATTATGGAAACGGAAATGTGATTTATGTGAATGAATAACATAGCAAAACAATGTTACTGTCAACACAGTTACCAATAATTATGTAAATAAACGATAGGACAAAACACTATGTAAATGGTTGTGCAAGTTATCAGTACAACAAAACTGTAACAGTGTTTTGTTGTGTTGTTTTGTTACATTATCCGTAACTGTGTTTGTTCTATTGTTTTTTATGTAATTGTCAGTAAAAAAAAAAAACCCTGATCATTTAAATCAGATAAGTTAAACATCATCATGTAGATGAACAATGACAATTACATAAACGAGTGCAAGACAAAATACAATGTTACTTACAATGAAACGAACAATAGACAATAAAACATGTTACTAATGATTACGTAAAGAAACAATAGATCAAAACACTGTTGAGATGATTGTGTAAATAAACAATAAAACTAGATCATAGTGTTATGTTTCATAATGTATTTACGTAATCATCATTAGTAACGTTGTGTTTGTTCTATTGTTCGCTTGTGTAATTGTCAGTAACATTTTTTTCTAATGTTTGTTTACATAATCGTCTGCTACATTTTGTCCGTTTGTATAATTGCCAGTACAATTGTTAATCTGATGTAAACTATTGCACAAACAAACACATTACTTACTATTAAATAAATAGACACAGGACAAAACAATGTTACTGACAATGAAACAAACAAAACGTGTTACTAATGAATACGTGAAGAAACAATAGAGCAAAACACTGTTATAGATGATTGTGTAAATAAACAATATAAAAAAAAACTATCATAGTGTTTTATTTTGTTGTTTCTTTGCATAAAAAATTGTACCATTTTGTTTGTTATAATGTTCACTTGTGTAATTGTCAGGAACATTTTGTTCTATTGTTTGTTTAAATTGTTAAACAACTGATGTAAAACATTACGTAAACGAACATTAGTAGAAACATGTTACTGACAATTACGTACATTAATAAAAGATCAAAACAAAGTGTTACTGACAGTGAAACAAATGATAGATCAAACACAGTGTTACTAATGATTACGTAAAGAAGCAATTGAACAAAACACTGTTACTGTAACATTGTATAGACAGTCACATGTTGTTCATCAGTAACATTGTTCTGCTCTATTGTTTGTTTACATTATCATCAGTAACATTGTATTTTATTTATTTTTCTGTAACTGAAGAACAATTGATGTAAACAAACAATAGAACAAACACTTTTACACAAATGAACAGCAGAACAAAACGCAAGATTACTAATGACTACGAAAAGAAGTGATTTATTCTGTTGTTTCTTTACATAATCATTCGCAACATTGTTTCGTTATTTGTTTTTGTAATCATCAGTAATGTTTCATTGCCTTTTTATTTAATCACCAGTAGTGTTGTATTTTTTGTGTTGTTTGTTTACGTTATCTGTAACATTTTCATTGTTCCTTCGCATAAACATCACTAACATCATGAGTCTTTAAGAACAGGCGCTTTAGAGGATCATACACGTGTTCTACCCATAATCCAGTGCGTTCACTGATGTAGTCTCTGATATGTTTATGGGTTATCATGCATGCCTGACTACCCTTAGTTGTTGTATATTAATCAATAGCAATATGATTATGCCCTGCATTGCCTGTTTGCATTATTAAAATCTGACCGGTGGATTTGTGTACGTTTGCTTTTCAAATTAAATTTAGTGTCAATAATTAATGCATGGGATTAATGTGTGATCTCTGTGCCGGGGTGGCCCAATACACTTTGATTTGGTATTGACCAGATGAGTGTGTGTGTGTGTGTGTGTAAATACTTTGCCCTTGAATAGCTTTACTGATTCCCTATAGACCCATGAGCGGGATAAATCTACATTATGGAAATGTTTTATGTTTTAACGCTGTGTGTATGTGTGAGATCGGTGAGAAAACTATGGAGTATCATGCAAATACTGTTGTGTATGAGTATGGTAATCATTCAGCACCATGGTGTATATATACATCAATGTACCATGATGTTACCATCACTACACCATGGTACTGCCACGGTATTTTCTTTTTAGGGAACGTTTGGGATTTGACTTTGTCTGTGAGAAACTCCTTGACGGAAACCTTGAGAGTTTTCTCCTCTGTGCACTTGGCAAAGTCAAGGCAAGGAGTGTGAGGAAGTTCCCTGGATTTGTGGTGTGTTCATACACATGTGTTTGTGTACAGTGTGTGTGTGTGAATGTGTCTGTGGTAGAGACCTAATCGTACCTGCTATCATTTCCTGAATGACCTCTGCTTTCAGTGTGTGATGGATTATATTCTGCACATAGACATTAATTTTCCTGAACAAGAGGGCAAACTGGGGAAAAAAGAAGAAAAAAAAACTTCACCAGTGCAAGGTTAATTTCTTTAAAAACAAGAGTTGTGAAAAGCCACATATTTCTTTTTTCAAATAACAGGCAAATATACTGTTAAATTGTGGGTTATTGCAGTTGTAGGATTTGAGGTTGGTCTTTTGGTGTTGCCAAATAAATAAGAGGACAAACGTACAAAATGTTTCTAAAACTAGTATCACACTGAATGTAGTGACATTTTGTTTTTGTTCTACTACATATTTTGTGTGTGTGTATATATATATATATATATATATATATATATATATATATATATATATATATATATATATATATATATATATGTATGTTATTAATATGTTATTCACATATTAACAACGATCAACGCTATAGCACATCAAATATGGTAAACACTGATCAGAAACCTCACTGGTACATAATCTGTTCATTCAGACTCTTCATACTGAACATGTTTTTACTTCGTAAGTGAAGGGACAGTTTTTTATTTTATTTTTTATCTTAAGCACTATGTTTTCAGTAAGCCGTATCATGTGAGACGAGGCTTGTCAGTTTACATATTTTACATGTGTTGTGTGTGATCAGCCCTTTAAAGGATTAGTTCACTTTTAAAAAAAACTTTTGCTGATAATTTACTCACCCCCATGTCATCCAAGATGTTCATGTCTTTCTTTCTTCGGTCGAAAAGAAATGAAGGTTTTTGATGAAAACATTTCTCCATATAATGGACTTCAATGGGCCCCAAACGGTTCAATGTCCAAATGACAGTTTCAGTGCAGCTTCAAAGGGCTTTAAACGATACCAGGCGATGAATAAGGGTCTTATCTAGCGAAACGATCGGCCATTTAAAAAATAAATAAAAAAGTTTAAGTTTTATAAGCACAAATGCTTGCCTTGCTCTGTTCTGTGATGCGCGTTCGTCACGTAATACGCAATTACGTTGAAAAGGTCACGCTTGACGTAGGCGGAAGTACCGAGTCTTTTAGGCTTTTTAATATTAAAACACCCAGGATACGCACACGAAATGGGCATTTTAAACGATAAACTGACACAAAGACATTAGAATATGTGTATATGGTCCTCCTTCCACACATTTGTAAACACTGACTCGGTACTTCCGCCTACGTCAAGCGTGACCTTTTCAACGTAATTGCGTATTACGTGACGTCACGAACGCATCACAGAACAGAGCAAGGCAAGCATTTGTGCTTATAAAACTTAAACTTTTTTATTTATTTTTGAAATGACCGATCGTTTCGCTAGATAAGACCCTTATTCATCTTCTGGTATCGTTTAAAGCCCTTTGAAGCTGCACTGAAACATTTGGACATTTGGACCTTGAACCGTTTGGGGCCCATTGAAGTCCATTATATGGAGAAATGTTTTCATCAAAAACCTTCATTTCTTTTCGACCGAAGAAAGAAAGACATGGACATCTTGGATGACATCGGGGTGAGTAAATTATCAGCAAAAGTTTTTTTAAAAGTGAACTAATCCTTTAAACAGCTTGGATTACTACTTGGATTACATATGGATTACTTTTACAATATCGTTATGAACTTTTTTGATGCTTGAAAGTTTTGAGTGAATGGTCTTTCAGTAGAAGGACAGAAATCTCTCAGATTTGATGAAAAATATCTGAATCTGTTTTTCGATTATGAGCGAAAGGTTTGGAACGGCACAAGGTCAATGATGACAGAATTTTCCTTTTTGGGTGAATTATCATTTTCTCTTCTAAATGCATTTAAATGTGTCAAATATGCTCATACATGTTCTTTTATTAGCTTTAATTGTGAAGGAAGCTATTTCAGGTACGTCAGGTATGAACTTCACACCCCAACACACACTCACACACATACACTTTGGGAGTATTAACATAAATACAGCACATTAACACTTGTTCCTCCCTGTCAGCATATGAATTAAGATTGCAGGAGCCCCGTGGAGGTTTATCCCGATACTAATTAAGCGGTGGTAATTAGATGTGGACTGTGTGCTCAGGAGCGGCTCAGATCTGTACGGTACAGCGGCCCGGCTCTCTCAGCTCCACTCCATGACACGCTGTGGAGACTCACACCGGGAGTTAAAGGAATATTTCCCACTTAATGTGTGACAAACAGAAATGCATCTGAAGTAGAATGGCCACACTTATTGTGGAAGCTCAGCAGGCATAAATGAATCAAGTTTAAGATATGCACTTTTGTTAAGGATAAGAAAATATAAAAAGTCGCGATGAAGCAGAAGTAGAGACAGATCGTAGTCTTAAAGGATTAGTTCACTTCAGAATTAAAATTTCTCGATAATTTACTCATCCCAAAATCATCCAAGATGTTCATGTCTTTCTTTCTTCAGTGGAAAAGAAATGAAGGTTTTTGAGGAAAACATTCCAGGATGTTTCTCCATATAGTGTCTTCAATGGGGTCCAACGGGTCGAAGGTCCAGATGTGAGTTTCAGTGCAGCTTCAAAGTCTCGACACGATCCAGCCGAGGAATAAGAGACTTATCTAGACAAACCATCGCTCATTTTATAACAAAAAAATAAACATTTATTTACTTTTTAACCACAAATGCTGGTCTTGCACTAGTTCTGTGATGCGCCACACATTACGTCATCACATTGAAAGGTCACGCATGTTTGGGTTAAAAAGGGTAGGGCGAAAAACTTCATAATCGTCTGACATTGTTGTTTTACATTTTATTTTATATTTTATTTGAAAACAGCGTTTGACTTAGTCTTTGCACGTTTGCTTTGTAAACACGGGGTCGGTACTTCCGCCTTCGCCACGCGTGAACTTTCAACATGATTACGTGATGTGTGTCGCATCACAGCCAGTGCAAGACCAGCATTTGAGGTTAAAAAGTATATAAATGTTTATTTTTTTAGAAAATGAGCGATGGTTTGTCTAGATAAGACTCTTATTCCTCGGCTGATTCAAAACTGCTGTCACGATTTACTAAAGACACGCATTGAAAAACTAGCGCTGAAAGCTGTGGACAGGGTTCATTTTGCGGCTGATGTTATTGCATATGCATTTGTTCAGTCCCTTTCAGACTCATAATTTATGGGATTTAGGGGAATATTTAAGATTATTTAAATGATCATGCAAGGTGATTTACTAAAGTTTGCGCTAGTCAATTTACTGGTGTTTGCACCATTATTTAACGCCCCAAAAGAGCATGTCTTAAACCAGAGCTAACTCGCGCTGCTCTTGTAGATTGCGTTGATCATTATGGAAATGATCTGGTCGTCAGTAGATCACGCGCTAAACTCTCCACTCCCATCGGTGCTTTTATGATATTGCGCTCTATTTGCACTGTTTAGTAAATCTGGCGCCATGTATCGGATTATCGAAAGGAAAAAATAAATGCATGGCGTGGACTTGGTTCTTGGCATCAGTTGTTGACTGGAGGTTGAAATGTGAGTATTGTGCTTGAAAATGGATGAACTCGAGCTTGTTTAAGCAGACGACGTGATTGGAGAAGTCCTGCGTACGTCAGTCAGTTACTGGTTCCAGTTAAACATTACGATTGAAGCGTATATATGCACGGATGAATTGTTCACAGTGATATAGAAATGAAATAGGGTGTGTTTTTTTGCCAGTGTTACGCTGGTGTATGGAGATGCGTGTGCTGGGATGTAACTCTGCTGGAGGTTTTGTTGTGGAAGAAAGAGTGACCCAGAGAAAGAGCTCTATTCAGGACAGGACTGGTCTCCTCCCAGATGAACCCTGTCGCCAGCGAGACAAAGCCAGTGCGAGCGAGGCGTCTCCACTGTGGTCCTGTAGACACGGCGTCTGGCTCTCCTCCACTGAGACACACACGAGAGAGACGACTGGACACTCGCAGACGCTCCAGAGAAAACTCCACTACACTTCTTCCCATTGTTCCTCTGTGTAAACATACGGATGTGTTTGCATCATTTGCAGCGTGCCACGGCACTCTACTTTTTAAGAAAACTCTTCTCGAGAATTGTTGAATGGCCCCTTACATTGTTAAGTTGTTTGCAAGAATGTAATATATCATAGTAATGAAGCACAGTGAAGTTAAAGCATATCTTAATTATCAGAACTAGTTGTGGTGTAGCGGTTAGAATGAATGCTATAGTCACGTGGTTTGCTCACATGGGAAAATCAGGTTCGGATCCACCCTGTGGTTTCCCCAAATTATATTCTCTTTTCACAATAATCCAAATATTTTTGTGCAGTAGCTGATCACACATATCAGAATCACACACATCAGGGTTTTAAATCGTGTTTATAATGCAAAACGTCTCATATTACTGTAACAGTGTTTCAAAAATGACAAACCTCATATAATGCGACTCATATAGTATTTCTTTTGACCTCTTGATCATTTGTTTAAAAAATGGTGTTTCAGGTCCCCGTATCCTGTTAGTGGAAAATGCCCATTTAACTCGTAATTCTTAATTTTATAAGTGATAAAATAAAGCTCTATAATAAAGGTTTTGTTTCAGTTTGATTTGATTTTTTTTTTTCTTGTTTTGCCTTTGCTTTGCTTTATTTGGTTTGCTTTGGTATGTCTTTGTTTTTTTCTTTTCTTTTCTTTTCTTTGTTTTTTTGTTTGTTTTTGTTTTTATTTGATTTAATTTGCATTGTCTTTGTTTTGTCTGTTTTGTTTTAATTTTGTTTTGCTGTTTTACTTTGCTTTTGTTTTTGTTTTTATTTGCTTTGTTTGATTTGTTTATTTTACTTTGCTTTGTCTTTAACTTGTTTTGCTTTTATTTGCTTTGCTGTTTGCTTTTGTTTTGTTTTAAATTGCTGTTTTATCTTTGTTTGTTTTTTGCTTTGCTTTGCTTTGATTTATATGTTTGTTTTACTTTGCTTTGTCTTTGACTTTGCTTTTATTTGCTTTCCTTTGCTTTTTGTGTTTTTGTGTTGTTTTGTTTTTATATTGTGTTTGTTTTGCTTTGCTTTGTTTTGTCTTTGTTTTGCTCTGCTTTCGCTTTTTTCTTTTCTTTTTTCTTTCTTCCTCAAGATCCAGTTTATGTCCACATGCACACCAGAGGAATCTCTCTGTCTTCAGGGACTCCTGTGGGCCATTGGAGCAGGTGTTTGAACGAACACTTTTCCTGCTTTTATAAATATTCTTTCTTTTGCTGTCCATCATGTTAAATCCTTACTTCTGGCATGATGAAACACCAGATGACACCATTTGTGTTGAAAACAACTAGAGTAAAGAGACAAGATTGTACAACAATTATTTTGAGAATGTAGGAAATAGGACAGAACCTTCATTCCTGATCTCAAGATTTTAAGAAAAAAGGCTTAAAACATTTATCGCTAAAAAAACAAAACTGCACTATGTATTTCCTGTTGCCGGCTATGGATCCAGATTTCATCCTGTATAATCTCTCCTTGATCTTCAGTTGTTGTTGGGGAAAAACACACCCAAACACATTTCTGGTGTGGTAGAGCCACTCAAAAGAGATGCATCACTTCTAAACAGAGCAAATGGAAATTCAGCCTGTTATATTTCCCAGACATTATTATTTCATGTTGGCTGGGGTGTGTGTGGGAATCTCATTCGCCTCCATTACCTGAAGTCTCGGTGGAGCAAACTAATTTCCCACCTGCCCAGCGTCTGGGATCACCTGCATTTAGCTTTGGAATGGAGATTGGAATTATTTCCACATCTCTCATGTTGCTATTTTCCCTGTTTGTTCTGTTTCTCCTCTGCAGCGACGCGTTTAATAGCCTGTAGCGGTGCGCGGAGGCCAGAAGCATGTGTTATTAATATCAGAGGGAGCAAAGGACACTGGGTAATTGAGTGTTTGTTGATTATGTGGCGGCTTTTTGCTTATTCAAGTTTCCCTGTACATGTATATATATACACACAAATGTATGTATATGTATGTGTGTGTGTGTGTGTGTGTATATGTGTGTGTGTGTGTGTGTGTGTGTGTGAGAGAGAGAGTGTGCGTGTGTGTGTGTGTGTGTGTGTGTGTGTGTGTGTGTGTGTGAGTGTAAGAGTGTGTGTGTGTGTGAAGAGAGTGTGTGTGTTTGAGAGAGTGTGTATGTGTGAGAATGTGTGTGTGTGTGTGTGTGTGTTTGTGTGTGTGTGTGTGTGTTTGTGTGTGTGTGTGTGTGTGTGTTTGTGTGTGTGTGTGTGTTTGTGTGTTTGTGTGTGTGGGCCCCAGAGAGCCCGATTCGAGCCCTAGTTCCTGTGATACTGCATCATTACTTAGCAGTGAACAGAGAGCACTTGTTATGATGTCAATAGCAGGTGAGACTGAGGTGTGTGTGTGTGTGTGTGTAGGGGAGAACAGAGGCCTTTGGAATAGATTTATGAAATGAAGCATTTCGCTTGGCATTATCTCCCTCATCCAGCCACACCTTACATAAATCACAGCACAGCCGCACACAATGGGACATTTGTTATTACCTCGTTGTCTCACACTCGCTCTCTCTTTCAAACTCTCCTTCTCTCTCCGCTCTCTCTTTATGGCGCCGTCTGAATACAGCGTGTAGATTTGCACAGCGTTCACTCTTTAGAAATACTTCCCATGTCTTATGTCCTGTATTAAAGTCCCTGTAGTCACATACAGGTTGATGACCACAGGAGAAGAACAAAACATTCAGAACTGTACAATGTGGATTCAAATGAGTGTTGTAGATGATATGATGTTTACTAGGAGAGTTAGTTAGGCGACTTCTAATAGTTAGGGATGGCTCTCACAAAAATAAAATCTTATTTTTGGCACACACACATGATTTCTTAAAACTAATTCTTTTTTTAATCAGATTTACTGATTCATTCAAAATATTATTATATTAACTTATTAAAAAGAATGTTTTATTCACAAATTATACTTTTGTTTCTTGTCTTATGATCTCATGAATGTTCTTAATAGTTGAACTTGAGAACCGAATCAATGCAATTCATGAATTCAGACTGGTTCAGATTACCAGATTCATTAAAAAGATCAGACTCAAAAGAGTGATGCATTCACAAAGTGATGCCAGGAATGTGCCAAAGAGTTGGACTTTTCCGAATCATTTGTTTCTTCTCAACTGGACTTATGAATGTTACAAAGAGTTGAACTTGAGTACTGAATCAGTATAATTCATGAATCCAGTCAGATCACCTGATTCATTGAAAAGATGTTACTCAAATGAATGATTCATTTTCG